>NW_026691344.1:0-148001 GCF_020826845.1 Diceros bicornis minor
TTTTCTCCAGACAAGCTGTCTTGGGAAGGATTTGGCCAGCCCTAAGAACCTGAAGGGAAAGGGCGGAGGGGGGTTCTCTCTCTGCCCCCGACAGCCCCGAGCTGGGTCGGTCCCTCAGACCCGGCCAGGGGCAGCCCATCCCCCGGCGCCCTTCCCCGGGGCATCCAAGGGCAGGCTCGGCGCCAGCCCCACCCCGCTCGCCACTGCCCGACCATCGTCCTCCCTCGGGGGGCCTGGGCAGGACAGGGACCCGGCTGTGGGAGGCCTCCAGATCTCAGGCCTGGCACACCGTTTACCAGGCTGCTTCCTCCTCTGACGGGGGCCCAGCACACGCCCCAGGAGACTTGGCAGCCGCCCCCAGGGCTCTAGCCTCTGGAACTCGTCCCCTTGGAAGGGGCCTGGCCCAGGTGCCAGGTTCGGCTGGTCGGCCAGCCTCCTTTGGAGAAAGCAGGCAAGCCGAGCCAGGCTTGCAGTGGCCCTGGCGTGACACCTGCCACCTCAGGCAGAGGGCCTCCTGCGTGCCCTCCATGGCGGGTTTCTCCCCGGAGCCGTGGCCTGGGCACTAGGAAGGCCGGGCCTCCCCGACTCCCGGGAGGAGGGGCTAGCCCACTTGCGCCCTGGCCCCCAAACCCTCTGGTGCCATCTGCCTGTCTCGGCACTTCTGACTCCACAGAGCCTTTCCTACATCTGGGCTGCCTGCCGTGGCAAAGTGCAGGCGTGGGGTGAGGCCATGGCTTTGTCTTTCCAGGAAAAAATGAGCCCCTGGCCGAAGCAGCAGGCCCAGGCAGAGCCTTGAGCTTGAAGCCCAGTAGGTCTGTGGCGCTCAGGGCCAGAGCCATGCTTTCAAGGCAGGGAAGCGGCCTGCAAGCTGAGTGGGAGTGGGGGAGGGGAGGGAGACAGCTGAAGCCGAGTCCAGAAGGGCGGCGATGGAAGAGCTGCAGCTGGGTCAGAGCCTGGAGGGAGGGCGGGGCCTTCACTGAGGACCCGCCCCCCCCCGAGGCCAGCCCTAGGCCCCGGCGGTCGCGCATGCGCCCTTGGCCTGTGCGGTGTGTGGGGGGTTGAACCCAAGCCCGCAGGGCTCCCGGAGCGGCCAGAGAAAGAAGGGCCCATGGAGAGGTAGGCGAGGTGGGCAGGGGGCGCCACCTTACTCTGCTCAGCTCCCTGAGGGAGAGAGAGAGAGACAGAGACAGAGAGAGAGATCCCTGACCTCTGAGTCTCTGCCTCCACCGCTGGCTGGTGCCAACTCACGCGCCATCCCACTTCCAGCCATCACCCCCACGCCTGCCCCGGGGCCAGCCCCACCACAGAGAGGCCGGTTGGTTCCTGCTCACCTCTGTGCCGTCCCTTCCCGACCTGACCCCAGTGCAGGGGATAAGCTTCAGACAAGTCTTTCCATGTCCCTCTGCATGACAATAGACTTCCTCCCCTCTCCCATTCCACAGGCCCACCCGGGACATCCACCTTTGTCATTAGCTCAGGAGAGGATGCAAGATGAGAATCTCTGCTATTGTGTGGGGAGACTCAGTTTCCCGAGTTTCCCCCATGGACACATGTTCTTCAGCTGGGTCTGATTTTCTCCAGACATGCTGTCTTGGGAAGGATTTGGCCAGCCCTAAGAACCTGAAGGGAAAGGGCGGAGGGGGGTTCTCTCTCTGCCCCCGACAGCCCCGAGCTGGGTCGGTCCCTCAGACCCGGCCAGGGGCAGCCCATCCCCCGGCGCCCTTCCCCGGGGCATCCAAGGGCAGGCTCGGCGCCAGCCCCACCCCGCTCGCCACTGCCCGACCATCGTCCTCCCTCGGGGGGCCTGGGCAGGACAGGGACCCGGCTGTGGGAGGCCTCCAGATCTCAGGCCTGGCACACCGTTTACCAGGCTGCTTCCTCCTCTGACGGGGGCCCAGCACACGCCCCAGGAGACTTGGCAGCCGCCCCCAGGGCTCTATCCTCTGGAACTCGTCCCCTTGGAAGGGGCCTGGCCCATGTGCCAGGTTCGGCTGGTCGGCCAGCCTCCTTTGGAGAAAGCAGGCAAGCCGAGCCAGGCTTGCAGTGGCCCTGGCGTGACACCTGCCACCTCAGGCAGAGGGCCTCCTGCGTGCCCTCCATGGCGGGTTTCTCCCCGGAGCCGTGGCCTGGGCACTAGGAAGGCCGGGCCTCCCCGACTCCCGGGAGGAGGGGCTAGCCCACTTGCGCCCTGGCCCCCAAACCCTCTGGTGCCATCTGCCTGTCTCGGCACTTCTGACTCCACAGAGCCTTTCCTACATCTGGGCTGCCTGCCGTGGCAAAGTGCAGGCGTGGGGTGAGGCCATGGCTTTGTCTTTCCAGGAAAAAATGAGCCCCTGGCCGAAGCAGCAGGCCCAGGCAGAGCCTTGAGCTTGAAGCCCAGTAGGTCTGTGGCCCTCAGGGCCAGAGCAATGCTTTCAAGGCAGGGAAGCGGCCTGCAAGCTGAGTGGGAGTGGGGGAGGGGAGGGAGACAGCTGAAGCCCAGTCCAGAAGGGCGGCGATGGAAGAGCTGCAGCTGGGTCAGAGCCTGGAGGGAGGGCGGGGCCTTCACTGAGGACCCCCCCCCCCCGAGGCCAGCCCTAGGCCCCGGCGGTCGCGCATGCGCCCTTGGCCTGTGCGGTGTGTGGGGGGTTGAACCCAAGCCCGCAGGGCTCCCGGAGCGGCCAGAGAAAGAAGGGCCCATGGAGAGGTAGGCGAGGTGGGCAGGGGGCGCCACCTTACTCTGCTCAGCTCCCTGAGGGAGAGAGACAGAGACAGAGACAGAGAGAGAGATCCCTGACCTCTGAGTCTCTGCCTCCACCGCTGGCTGGTGCCAACTCACGCGCCATCCCACTTCCAGCCATCACCCCCACGCCTGCCCCGGGGCCAGCCCCACCACAGAGAGGCCGGTTGGTTCCTGCTCACCTCTGTGCCGTCCCTTCCCGACCTGACCCCAGTGCAGGGGATAAGCTTCAGACAAGTCTTTCCATGTCCCTCTGCATGACAATAGACTTCCTCCCCTCTCCCATTCCACAGGCCCACCCAGGACATCCACCTTTGTCATTAGCTCAGGAGAGGATGCAAGATGAGAATCTCTGCTATTGTGTGGGGAGACTCAGTTTCCCGGGTTTCCCCCATGGACACATGTTCTTCAGCTGGGTCTGATTTTCTCCAGACAAGCTGTCTTGGGAAGGATTTGGCCAGCCCTAAGAACCTGAAGGGAAAGGGCGGAGGGGGGTTCTCTCTCTGCCCCCGACAGCCCCGAGCTGGGTCGGTCCCTCAGACCCGGCCAGGGGCAGCCCATCCCCCGGCGCCCTTCCCCGGGGCATCCAAGGGCAGGCTCGGCGCCAGCCCCACCCCGCTCGCCACTGCCCGACCATCGTCCTCCCTCGGGGGGCCTGGGCAGGACAGGGACTCGGCTGTGGGAGGCCTCCAGATCTCAGGCCTGGCACACCGTTTACCAGGCTGCTTCCTCCTCTGACGGGGGCCCAGCACACGCCCCAGGAGACTTGGCAGCCGCCCCCAGGGCTCTATCCTCTGGAACTCGTCCCCGTGGAAGGGGCCTGGCCCAGGTGCCAGGTTCGGCTGGTCGGCCAGCCTCCTTTGGAGAAAGCAGGCAAGCCGAGCCAGGCTTGCAGTGGCCCTGGCGTGACACCTGCCACCTCAGGCAGAGGGCCTCCCGCGTGCCCTCCATGGCGGGTTTCTCCCCGGAGCCGTGGCCTGGGCACTAGGAAGGCCGGGCCTCCCCGACTCCCGGGAGGAGGGGCTAGCCCACTTGCGCCCTGGCCCCCAAAGCCTGCGGTGCCATCTGCCTGTCTCGGCACTTCTGACTCCACAGAGCCTTTCCTACACCTGGGCTGCCTGCCGTGGCAAAGTGCAGGCGTGGGGTGAGGCCATGGCTTTGTCTTTCCAGGAAAAAATGAGCCCCTGGCCGAAGCAGCAGGCCCAGGCAGAGCCTTGAGCTTGAAGCCCAGTAGGTCTGTGGCCCTCAGGGCCAGAGCCATGCTTTCAAGGCAGGGAAGCGGCCTGCAAGCTGAGTGGGAGTGGGGGAGGGGAGGGAGACAGCTGAAGCCGAGTCCAGAAGGGCGGCGATGGAAGAGCTGCAGCTGGGTCAGAGCCTGGAGGGAGGGCGGGGCCTTCACTGAGGACCCGCCCCCCCCCCCCGAGGCCAGCCCTAGGCCCCGGCGGTCGCGCATGCGCCCTTGGCCTGTGCGGTGTGTGGGGGGTTGAACCCAAGCCCGCAGGGCTCCCGGAGCGGCCAGAGAAAGAAGGGCCCATGGAGAGGTAGGCGAGGTGGGCAGGGGGCGCCACCTTACTCTGCTCAGCTCCCTGAGGGAGAGAGACAGAGACAGAGACAGAGAGAGAGATCCCTGACCTCTGAGTCTCTGCCTCCACCGCTGGCTGGTGCCAACTCACGCGCCATCCCACTTCCAGCCATCACCCCCACGCCTGCCCCGGGGCCAGCCCCACCACAGAGAGGCCGGTTGGTTCCTGCTCACCTCTGTGCCGTCCCTTCCCGACCTGACCCCAGTGCAGGGGATAAGCTTCAGACAAGTCTTTCCATGTCCCTCTGCATGACAATAGACTTCCTCCCCTCTCCCATTCCACAGGCCCACCCGGGACATCCACCTTTGTCATTAGCTCAGGAGAGGATGCAAGATGAGAATCTCTGCTATTGTGTGGGGAGACTCAGTTTCCCGAGTTTCCCCCATGGACACATGTTCTTCAGCTGGGTCTGATTTTCTCCAGACAAGCTGTCTTGGGAAGGATTTGGCCAGCCCTAAGAACCTGAAGGGAAAGGGCGGAGGGGGGTTCTCTCTCTGCCCCCGACAGCCCCGAGATGGGTCGGTCCCTCAGACCCGGCCAGGGGCAGCCCATCCCCCGGCGCCCTTCCCCGGGGCATCCAAGGGCAGGCTCGGCGCCAGCCCCACCCCGCTCGCCACTGCCCGACCATCGTCCTCCCTCGGGGGGCCTGGGCAGGACAGGGACCCGGCTGTGGGAGGCCTCCAGATCTCAGGCCTGGCACACCGTTTACCAGGCTGCTTCCTCCTCTGACGGGGGCCCAGCACACGCCCCAGGAGCCTTGCAGCCGCCCCCAGGGCTCTAGCCTCTGGAACTCGTCCCCTTGGAAGGGGCCTGGCCCAGGTGCCAGGTTCGGCTGGTCGGCCAGCCTCCTTTGGAGAAAGCAGGCAAGCCGAGCCAGGCTTGCAGTGGCCCTGGCGTGACACCTGCCACCTCAGGCAGAGGGCCTCCCGCGTGCCCTCCATGGCGGGTTTCTCCCCGGAGCCGTGGCCTGGGCACTAGGAAGGCCGGGCCTCCCCGACTCCCGGGAGGAGGGGCTAGCCCACTTGCGCCCTGGCCCCCAAACCCTCTGGTGCCATCTGCCTGTCTCGGCACTTCTGACTCCACAGAGCCTTTCCTACATCTGGGCTGTCTGCCGTGGCAAAGTGCAGGCGTGGGGTGAGGCCATGGCTTTGTCTTTCCAGGAAAAAATGAGCCCCTGGCCGAAGCAGCAGGCCCAGGCAGAGCCTTGAGCTTGAAGCCCAGTAGGTCTGTGGCCCTCAGGGCCAGAGCCATGCTTTCAAGGCAGGGAAGCGGCCTGCAAGCTGAGTGGGAGTGGGGGAGGGGAGGGAGACAGCTGAAGCCGAGTCCAGAAGGGCGGCGATGGAAGAGCTGCAGCTGGGTCAGAGCCTGGAGGGAGGGCGGGGCCTTCACTGAGGACCCGCCCCCCCCCCCCCGAGGCCAGCCCTAGGCCCCGGCGGTCGCGCATGCGCCCTTGGCCTGTGCGGTGTGTGGGGGGTTGAACCCAAGCCCGCAGGGCTCCCGGAGCGGCCAGAGAAAGAAGGGCCCATGGAGAGGTAGGCGAGGTGGGCAGGGGGCGCCACCTTACTCTGCTCAGCTCCCTGAGGGAGAGAGACAGAGACAGAGACAGAGAGAGAGATCCCTGACCTCTGAGTCTCTGCCTCCACCGCTGGCTGGTGCCAACTCACGCGCCATCCCACTTCCAGCCATCACCCCCACGCCTGCCCCGGGGCCAGCCCCACCACAGAGAGGCCGGTTGGTTCCTGCTCACCTCTGTGCCGTCCCTTCCCGACCTGACCCCAGTGCAGGGGATAAGCTTCAGACAAGTCTTTCCATGTCCCTCTGCATGACAATAGACTTCCTCCCCTCTCCCATTCCACAGGCCCACCCGGGACATCCACCTTTGTCATTAGCTCAGGAGAGGATGCAAGATGAGAATCTCTGCTATTGTGTGGGGAGACTCAGTTTCCCGAGTTTCCCCCATGGACACATGTTCTTCAGCTGGGTCTGATTTTCTCCAGACAAGCTGTCTTGGGAAGGATTTGGCCAGCCCTAAGAACCTGAAGGGAAAGGGCGGAGGGGGGTTCTCTCTCTGCCCCCGACAGCCCCGAGCTGGGTCGGTCCCTCAGACCCGGCCAGGGGCAGCCCATCCCCCGGCGCCCTTCCCCGGGGCATCCAAGGGCAGGCTCGGCGCCAGCCCCACCCCGCTCGCCACTGCCCGACCATCGTCCTCCCTCGGGGGGCCTGGGCAGGACAGGGACCCGGCTGTGGGAGGCCTCCAGATCTCAGGCCTGGCACACCGTTTACCAGGCTGCTTCCTCCTCTGACGGGGGCCCAGCACACGCCCCAGGAGCCTTGCAGCCGCCCCCAGGGCTCTAGCCTCTGGAACTCGTCCCCTTGGAAGGGGCCTGGCCCAGGTGCCAGGTTCGGCTGGTCGGCCAGCCTCCTTTGGAGAAAGCAGGCAAGCCGAGCCAGGCTTGCAGTGGCCCTGGCGTGACACCTGCCACCTCAGGCAGAGGGCCTCCCGCGTGCCCTCCATGGCGGGTTTCTCCCCGGAGCCGTGGCCTGGGCACTAGGAAGGCCGGGCCTCCCCGACTCCCGGGAGGAGGGGCTAGCCCACTTGCGCCCTGGCCCCCAAACCCTCTGGTGCCATCTGCCTGTCTCGGCACTTCTGACTCCACAGAGCCTTTCCTACATCTGGGCTGTCTGCCGTGGCAAAGTGCAGGCGTGGGGTGAGGCCATGGCTTTGTCTTTCCAGGAAAAAATGAGCCCCTGGCCGAAGCAGCAGGCCCAGGCAGAGCCTTGAGCTTGAAGCCCAGTAGGTCTGTGGCCCTCAGGGCCAGAGCCATGCTTTCAAGGCAGGGAAGCGGCCTGCAAGCTGAGTGGGAGTGGGGGAGGGGAGGGAGACAGCTGAAGCCCAGTCCAGAAGGGCGGCGATGGAAGAGCTGCAGCTGGGTCAGAGCCTGGAGGGAGGGCGGGGCCTTCACTGAGGACCCCCCCCCCCCGAGGCCAGCCCTAGGCCCCGGCGGTCGCGCATGCGCCCTTGGCCTGTGCGGTGTGCTGGGGGGTTGAACCCAAGCCCGCAGGGCTCCCGGAGCGGCCAGAGAAAGAAGGGCCCATGGAGAGGTAGGCGAGGTGGGCAGGGGGCGCCACCTTACTCTGCTCAGCTCCCTGAGGGAGAGAGAGAGAGACAGAGACAGAGAGAGAGATCCCTGACCTCTGAGTCTCTGCCTCCACCGCTGGCTGGTGCCAACTCACGCGCCATCCCACTTCCAGCCATCACCCCCACGCCTGCCCCGGGGCCAGCCCCACCACAGAGAGGCCGGTTGGTTCCTGCTCACCTCTGTGCCGTCCCTTCCCGACCTGACCCCAGTGCAGGGGATAAGCTTCAGACAAGTCTTTCCATGTCCCTCTGCATGACAATAGACTTCCTCCCCTCTCCCATTCCACAGGCCCACCCGGGACATCCACCTTTGTCATTAGCTCAGGAGAGGATGCAAGATGAGAATCTCTGCTATTGTGTGGGGAGACTCAGTTTCCCGGGTTTCCCCCATGGACACATGTTCTTCAGCTGGGTCTGATTTTCTCCAGACAAGCTGTCTTGGGAAGGATTTGGCCAGCCCTAAGAACCTGAAGGGAAAGGGCGGAGGGGGGTTCTCTCTCTGCCCCCGACAGCCCCGAGCTGGGTCGGTCCCTCAGACCCGGCCAGGGGCAGCCCATCCCCCGGCGCCCTTCCCCGGGGCATCCAAGGGCAGGCTCGGCGCCAGCCCCACCCCGCTCGCCACTGCCCGACCATCGTCCTCCCTCGGGGGGCCTGGGCAGGACAGGGACCCGGCTGTGGGAGGCCTCCAGATCTCAGGCCTGGCACACCGTTTACCAGGCTGCTTCCTCCTCTGACGGGGGCCCAGCACACGCCCCAGGAGACTTGGCAGCCGCCCCCAGGGCTCTAGCCTCTGGAACTCGTCCCCTTGGAAGGGGCCTGGCCCAGGTGCCAGGTTCGGCTGGTCGGCCAGCCTCCTTTGGAGAAAGCAGGCAAGCCGAGCCAGGCTTGCAGTGGCCCTGGCGTGACACCTGCCACCTCAGGCAGAGGGCCTCCCGCGTGCCCTCCATGGCGGGTTTCTCCCCGGAGCCGTGGCCTGGGCACTAGGAAGGCCGGGCCTCCCCGACTCCCGGGAGGAGGGGCTAGCCCACTTGCGCCCTGGCCCCCAAACCCTCTGGTGCCATCTGCCTGTCTCGGCACTTCTGACTCCACAGAGCCTTTCCTACATCTGGGCTGCCTGCCGTGGCAAAGTGCAGGCGTGGGGTGAGGCCATGGCTTTGTCTTTCCAGGAAAAAATGAGCCCCTGGCCGAAGCAGCAGGCCCAGGCAGAGCCTTGAGCTTGAAGCCCAGTAGGTCTGTGGCCCTCAGGGCCAGAGCAATGCTTTCAAGGCAGGGAAGCGGCCTGCAAGCTGAGTGGGAGTGGGGGAGGGGAGGGAGACAGCTGAAGCCGAGTCCAGAAGGGCGGCGATGGAAGAGCTGCAGCTGGGTCAGAGCCTGGAGGGAGGGCGGGGCCTTCACTGAGGACCCCCCCCCCCCCCCCCGAGGCCAGCCCTAGGCCCCGGCGGTCGCGCATGCGCCCTTGGCCTGTGCGGTGTGTGGGGGGTTGAACCCAAGCCCGCAGGGCTCCCGGAGCGGCCAGATAAAGAAGGGCCCATGGAGAGGTAGGCGAGGTGGGCAGGGGGCGCCACCTTACTCTGCTCAGCTCCCTGAGGGAGAGAGACAGAGACAGAGACAGAGAGAGAGATCCCTGACCTCTGAGTCTCTGCCTCCACCGCTGGCTGGTGCCAACTCACGCGCCATCCCACTTCCAGCCATCACCCCCACGCCTGCCCCGGGGCCAGCCCCACCACAGAGAGGCCGGTTGGTTCCTGCTCACCTCTGTGCTGTCCCTTCCCGACCTGACCCCAGTGCAGGGGATAAGCTTCAGACAAGTCTTTCCATGTCCCTCTGCATGACAATAGACTTCCTCCCCTCTCCCATTCCACAGGCCCACCCGGGACATCCACCTTTGTCATTAGCTCAGGAGAGGATGCAAGATGAGAATCTCTGCTATTTTGTGGGGAGACTCAGTTTCCCGGGTTTCCCCCATGGACACATGTTCTTCAGCTGGGTCTGATTTTCTCCAGACAAGCTGTCTTGGGAAGGATTTGGCCAGCCCTAAGAACCTGAAGGGAAAGGGCGGAGGGGGGTTCTCTCTCTGCCCCCGACAGCCCCGAGCTGGGTCGGTCCCTCAGACCCGGCCAGGGGCAGCCCATCCCCCGGCGCCCTTCCCCGGGGCATCCAAGGGCAGGCTCGGCGCCAGCCCCACCCCGCTCGCCACTGCCCGACCATCGTCCTCCCTCGGGGGGCCTGGGCAGGACAGGGACCCGGCTGTGTGAGGCCTCCAGATCTCAGGCCTGGCACACCGTTTACCAGGCTGCTTCCTCCTCTGACGGGGGCCCAGCACACGCCCCAGGAGCCTTGCAGCCGCCCCCAGGGCTCTAGCCTCTGGAACTCGTCCCCTTGGAAGGGGCCTGGCCCAGGTGCCAGGTTCGGCTGGTCGGCCAGCCTCCTTTGGAGAAAGCAGGCAAGCCGAGCCAGGCTTGCAGTGGCCCTGGCGTGACACCTGCCACCTCAGGCAGAGGGCCTCCCGCGTGCCCTCCATGGCGGGTTTCTCCCCGGAGCCGTGGCCTGGGCACTAGGAAGGCCGGGCCTCCCCGACTCCCGGGAGGAGGGGCTAGCCCACTTGCGCCCTGGCCCCCAAACCCTCTGGTGCCATCTGCCTGTCTCGGCACTTCTGACTCCACAGAGCCTTTCCTACATCTGGGCTGCCTGCCGTGGCAAAGTGCAGGCGTGGGGTGAGGCCATGGCTTTGTCTTTCCAGGAAAAAATGAGCCCCTGGCCGAAGCAGCAGGCCCAGGCAGAGCCTTGAGCTTGAAGCCCAGTAGGTCTGTGGCCCTCAGGGCCAGAGCCATGCTTTCAAGGCAGGGAAGCGGCCTGCAAGCTGAGTGGGAGTGGGGGAGGGGAGGGAGACAGCTGAAGCCCAGTCCAGAAGGGCGGCGATGGAAGAGCTGCAGCTGGGTCAGAGCCTGGAGGGAGGGCGGGGCCTTCACTGAGGACCCCCCCCCCCCGAGGCCAGCCCTAGGCCCAGGCGGTCGCGCATGCGCCCTTGGCCTGTGCGGTGTGTGGGGGGTTGAACCCAAGCCCGCAGGGCTCCCGGAGCGGCCAGAGAAAGAAGGGCCCATGGAGAGGTAGGCGAGGTGGGCAGGGGGCGCCACCTTACTCTGCTCAGCTCCCTGAGGGAGAGAGACAGAGACAGAGACAGAGAGAGAGATCCCTGACCTCTGAGTCTCTGCCTCCACCGCTGGCTGGTGCCAACTCACGTGCCATCCCACTTCCAGCCATCACCCCCACGCCTGTCCCGGGGCCAGCCCCACCACAGAGAGGCCGGTTGGTTCCTGCTCACCTCTGTGCCGTCCCTTCCCGACCTGACCCCAGTGCAGGGGATAAGCTTCAGACAAGTCTTTCCATGTCCCTCTGCATGACAATAGACTTCCTCCCCTCTCCCATTCCACAGGCCCACCCGGGACATCCACCTTTGTCATTAGCTCAGGAGAGGATGCAAGATGAGAATCTCTGCTATTGTGTGGGGAGACTCAGTTTCCCGGGTTTCCCCCATGGACACATGTTCTTCAGCTGGGTCTGATTTTCTCCAGACAAGCTGTCTTGGGAAGGATTTGGCCAGCCCTAAGAACCTGAAGGGAAAGGGCGGAGGGGGGTTCTCTCTCTGCCCCCGACAGCCCCGAGCTGGGTCGGTCCCTCAGACCCGGCCAGGGGCAGCCCATCCCCCGGCGCCCTTCCCCGGGGCATCCAAGGGCAGGCTCGGCGCCAGCCCCACCCCGCTCGCCACTGCCCGACCATCGTCCTCCCTCGGGGGGCCTGGGCAGGACAGGGACCCGGCTGTGTGAGGCCTCCAGATCTCAGGCCTGGCACACCGTTTACCAGGCTGCTTCCTCCTCTGACGGGGGCCCAGCACACGCCCCAGGAGCCTTGCAGCCGCCCCCAGGGCTCTAGCCTCTGGAACTCGTCCCCTTGGAAGGGGCCTGGCCCAGGTGCCAGGTTCGGCTGGTCGGCCAGCCTCCTTTGGAGAAAGCAGGCAAGCCGAGCCAGGCTTGCAGTGGCCCTGGCGTGACACCTGCCACCTCAGGCAGAGGGCCTCCCGCGTGCCCTCCATGGCGGGTTTCTCCCCGGAGCCGTGGCCTGGGCACTAGGAAGGCCGGGCCTCCCCGACTCCCGGGAGGAGGGGCTAGCCCACTTGCGCCCTGGCCCCCAAACCCTCTGGTGCCATCTGCCTGTCTCGGCACTTCTGACTCCACAGAGCCTTTCCTACATCTGGGCTGCCTGCCGTGGCAAAGTGCAGGCGTGGGGTGAGGCCATGGCTTTGTCTTTCCAGGAAAAAATGAGCCCCTGGCCGAAGCAGCAGGCCCAGGCAGAGCCTTGAGCTTGAAGCCCAGTAGGTCTGTGGCCCTCAGGGCCAGAGCCATGCTTTCAAGGCAGGGAAGCGGCCTGCAAGCTGAGTGGGAGTGGGGGAGGGGAGGGAGACAGCTGAAGCCCAGTCCAGAAGGGCGGCGATGGAAGAGCTGCAGCTGGGTCAGAGCCTGGAGGGAGGGCGGGGCCTTTACTGAGGACCCCCCCCCCCCCCGAGGCCAGCCCTAGGCCCAGGCGGTCGCGCATGCGCCCTTGGCCTGTGCGGTGTGTGGGGGGTTGAACCCAAGCCCGCAGGGCTCCCGGAGCGGCCAGAGAAAGAAGGGCCCATGGAGAGGTAGGCGAGGTGGGCAGGGGGCGCCACCTTACTCTGCTCAGCTCCCTGAGGGAGAGAGACAGAGACAGAGACAGAGAGAGAGATCCCTGACCTCTGAGTCTCTGCCTCCACCGCTGGCTGGTGCCAACTCACGTGCCATCCCACTTCCAGCCATCACCCCCACGCCTGTCCCGGGGCCAGCCCCACCACAGAGAGGCCGGTTGGTTCCTGCTCACCTCTGTGCCGTCCCTTCCCGACCTGACCCCAGTGCAGGGGATAAGCTTCAGACAAGTCTTTCCATGTCCCTCTGCATGACAATAGACTTCCTCCCCTCTCCCATTCCACAGGCCCACCCGGGACATCCACCTTTGTCATTAGCTCAGGAGAGGATGCAAGATGAGAATCTCTGCTATTGTGTGGGGAGACTCAGTTTCCCGGGTTTCCCCCATGGACACATGTTCTTCAGCTGGGTCTGATTTTCTCCAGACAAGCTGTCTTGGGAAGGATTTGGCCAGCCCTAAGAACCTGAAGGGAAAGGGCGGAGGGGGGTTCTCTCTCTGCCCCCGACAGCCCCGAGCTGGGTCGGTCCCTCAGACCCGGCCAGGGGCAGCCCATCCCCCGGCGCCCTTCCCCGGGGCATCCAAGGGCAGGCTCGGCGCCAGCCCCACCCCGCTCGCCACTGCCCGACCATCGTCCTCCCTCGGGGGGCCTGGGCAGGACAGGGACCCGGCTGTGTGAGGCCTCCAGATCTCAGGCCTGGCACACCGTTTACCAGGCTGCTTCCTCCTCTGACGGGGGCCCAGCACACGCCCCAGGAGCCTTGCAGCCGCCCCCAGGGCTCTAGCCTCTGGAACTCGTCCCCTTGGAAGGGGCCTGGCCCAGGTGCCAGGTTCGGCTGGTCGGCCAGCCTCCTTTGGAGAAAGCAGGCAAGCCGAGCCAGGCTTGCAGTGGCCCTGGCGTGACACCTGCCACCTCAGGCAGAGGGCCTCCCGCGTGCCCTCCATGGCGGGTTTCTCCCCGGAGCCGTGGCCTGGGCACTAGGAAGGCCGGGCCTCCCCGACTCCCGGGAGGAGGGGCTAGCCCACTTGCGCCCTGGCCCCCAAACCCTCTGGTGCCATCTGCCTGTCTCGGCACTTCTGACTCCACAGAGCCTTTCCTACATCTGGGCTGCCTGCCGTGGCAAAGTGCAGGCGTGGGGTGAGGCCATGGCTTTGTCTTTCCAGGAAAAAATGAGCCCCTGGCCGAAGCAGCAGGCCCAGGCAGAGCCTTGAGCTTGAAGCCCAGTAGGTCTGTGGCCCTCAGGGCCAGAGCCATGCTTTCAAGGCAGGGAAGCGGCCTGCAAGCTGAGTGGGAGTGGGGGAGGGGAGGGAGACAGCTGAAGCCCAGTCCAGAAGGGCGGCGATGGAAGAGCTGCAGCTGGGTCAGAGCCTGGAGGGAGGGCGGGGCCTTCACTGAGGACCCCCCCCCCCCCGAGGCCAGCCCTAGGCCCAGGCGGTCGCGCATGCGCCCTTGGCCTGTGCGGTGTGTGGGGGGTTGAACCCAAGCCCGCAGGGCTCCCGGAGCGGCCAGAGAAAGAAGGGCCCATGGAGAGGTAGGCGAGGTGGGCAGGGGGCGCCACCTTACTCTGCTCAGCTCCCTGAGGGAGAGAGACAGAGACAGAGACAGAGAGAGAGATCCCTGACCTCTGAGTCTCTGCCTCCACCGCTGGCTGGTGCCAACTCACGTGCCATCCCACTTCCAGCCATCACCCCCACGCCTGTCCCGGGGCCAGCCCCACCACAGAGAGGCCGGTTGGTTCCTGCTCACCTCTGTGCCGTCCCTTCCCGACCTGACCCCAGTGCAGGGGATAAGCTTCAGACAAGTCTTTCCATGTCCCTCTGCATGACAATAGACTTCCTCCCCTCTCCCATTCCACAGGCCCACCCGGGACATCCACCTTTGTCATTAGCTCAGGAGAGGATGCAAGATGAGAATCTCTGCTATTGTGTGGGGAGACTCAGTTTCCCGGGTTTCCCCCATGGACACATGTTCTTCAGCTGGGTCTGATTTTCTCCAGACAAGCTGTCTTGGGAAGGATTTGGCCAGCCCTAAGAACCTGAAGGGAAAGGGCGGAGGGGGGTTCTCTCTCTGCCCCCGACAGCCCCGAGCTGGGTCGGTCCCTCAGACCCGGCCAGGGGCAGCCCATCCCCCGGCGCCCTTCCCCGGGGCATCCAAGGGCAGGCTCGGCGCCAGCCCCACCCCGCTCGCCACTGCCCGACCATCGTCCTCCCTCGGGGGGCCTGGGCAGGACAGGGACCCGGCTGTGTGAGGCCTCCAGATCTCAGGCCTGGCACACCGTTTACCAGGCTGCTTCCTCCTCTGACGGGGGCCCAGCACACGCCCCAGGAGCCTTGCAGCCGCCCCCAGGGCTCTAGCCTCTGGAACTCGTCCCCTTGGAAGGGGCCTGGCCCAGGTGCCAGGTTCGGCTGGTCGGCCAGCCTCCTTTGGAGAAAGCAGGCAAGCCGAGCCAGGCTTGCAGTGGCCCTGGCGTGACACCTGCCACCTCAGGCAGAGGGCCTCCCGCGTGCCCTCCATGGCGGGTTTCTCCCCGGAGCCGTGGCCTGGGCACTAGGAAGGCCGGGCCTCCCCGACTCCCGGGAGGAGGGGCTAGCCCACTTGCGCCCTGGCCCCCAAACCCTCTGGTGCCATCTGCCTGTCTCGGCACTTCTGACTCCACAGAGCCTTTCCTACATCTGGGCTGCCTGCCGTGGCAAAGTGCAGGCGTGGGGTGAGGCCATGGCTTTGTCTTTCCAGGAAAAAATGAGCCCCTGGCCGAAGCAGCAGGCCCAGGCAGAGCCTTGAGCTTGAAGCCCAGTAGGTCTGTGGCCCTCAGGGCCAGAGCCATGCTTTCAAGGCAGGGAAGCGGCCTGCAAGCTGAGTGGGAGTGGGGGAGGGGAGGGAGACAGCTGAAGCCCAGTCCAGAAGGGCGGCGATGGAAGAGCTGCAGCTGGGTCAGAGCCTGGAGGGAGGGCGGGGCCTTTACTGAGGACCCCCCCCCCCCCCGAGGCCAGCCCTAGGCCCAGGCGGTCGCGCATGCGCCCTTGGCCTGTGCGGTGTGTGGGGGGTTGAACCCAAGCCCGCAGGGCTCCCGGAGCGGCCAGAGAAAGAAGGGCCCATGGAGAGGTAGGCGAGGTGGGCAGGGGGCGCCACCTTACTCTGCTCAGCTCCCTGAGGGAGAGAGACAGAGACAGAGACAGAGAGAGAGATCCCTGACCTCTGAGTCTCTGCCTCCACCGCTGGCTGGTGCCAACTCACGTGCCATCCCACTTCCAGCCATCACCCCCACGCCTGTCCCGGGGCCAGCCCCACCACAGAGAGGCCGGTTGGTTCCTGCTCACCTCTGTGCCGTCCCTTCCCGACCTGACCCCAGTGCAGGGGATAAGCTTCAGACAAGTCTTTCCATGTCCCTCTGCATGACAATAGACTTCCTCCCCTCTCCCATTCCACAGGCCCACCCGGGACATCCACCTTTGTCATTAGCTCAGGAGAGGATGCAAGATGAGAATCTCTGCTATTGTGTGGGGAGACTCAGTTTCCCGGGTTTCCCCCATGGACACATGTTCTTCAGCTGGGTCTGATTTTCTCCAGACAAGCTGTCTTGGGAAGGATTTGGCCAGCCCTAAGAACCTGAAGGGAAAGGGCGGAGGGGGGTTCTCTCTCTGCCCCCGACAGCCCCGAGCTGGGTCGGTCCCTCAGACCCGGCCAGGGGCAGCCCATCCCCCGGCGCCCTTCCCCGGGGCATCCAAGGGCAGGCTCGGCGCCAGCCCCACCCCGCTCGCCACTGCCCGACCATCGTCCTCCCTCGGGGGGCCTGGGCAGGACAGGGACCCGGCTGTGGGAGGCCTCCAGATCTCAGGCCTGGCACACCGTTTACCAGGCTGCTTCCTCCTCTGACGGGGGCCCAGCACACGCCCCAGGAGACTTGGCAGCCGCCCCCAGGGCTCTAGCCTCTGGAACTCGTCCCCTTGGAAGGGGCCTGGCCCAGGTGCCAGGTTCGGCTGGTCGGCCAGCCTCCTTTGGAGAAAGCAGGCAAGCCGAGCCAGGCTTGCAGTGGCCCTGGCGTGACACCTGCCTCCTCAGGCAGAGGGCCTCCCGCGTGCCCTCCATGGCGGGTTTCTCCCCGGAGCCGTGGCCTGGGCACTAGGAAGGCCGGGCCTCCCCGACTCCCGGGAGGAGGGGCTAGCCCACTTGCGCCCTGGCCCCCAAACCCTCTGGTGCCATCTGCCTGTCTCGGCACTTCTGACTCCACAGAGCCTTTCCTACATCTGGGCTGCCTGCCGTGGCAAAGTGCAGGCGTGGGGTGAGGCCATGGCTTTGTCTTTCCAGGAAAAAATGAGCCCCTGGCCGAAGCAGCAGGCCCAGGCAGAGCCTTGAGCTTGAAGCCCAGTAGGTCTGTGGCCCTCAGGGCCAGAGCCATGCTTTCAAGGCAGGGAAGCGGCCTGCAAGCTGAGTGGGAGTGGGGGAGGGGAGGGAGACAGCTGAAGCCCAGTCCAGAAGGGCGGCGATGGAAGAGCTGCAGCTGGGTCAGAGCCTGGAGGGAGGGCGGGGCCTTCACTGAGGACCCCCCCCCCCCCCGAGGCCAGCCCTAGGCCCAGGCGGTCGCGCATGCGCCCTTGGCCTGTGCGGTGTGTGGGGGGTTGAACCCAAGCCCGCAGGGCTCCCGGAGCGGCCAGAGAAAGAAGGGCCCATGGAGAGGTAGGCGAGGTGGGCAGGGGGCGCCACCTTACTCTGCTCAGCTCCCTGAGGGAGAGAGACAGAGACAGAGACAGAGAGAGAGATCCCTGACCTCTGAGTCTCTGCCTCCACCGCTGGCTGGTGCCAACTCACGTGCCATCCCACTTCCAGCCATCACCCCCACGCCTGTCCCGGGGCCAGCCCCACCACAGAGAGGCCGGTTGGTTCCTGCTCACCTCTGTGCCGTCCCTTCCCGACCTGACCCCAGTGCAGGGGATAAGCTTCAGACAAGTCTTTCCATGTCCCTCTGCATGACAATAGACTTCCTCCCCTCTCCCATTCCACAGGCCCACCCGGGACATCCACCTTTGTCATTAGCTCAGGAGAGGATGCAAGATGAGAATCTCTGCTATTGTGTGGGGAGACTCAGTTTCCCGGGTTTCCCCCATGGACACATGTTCTTCAGCTGGGTCTGATTTTCTCCAGACAAGCTGTCTTGGGAAGGATTTGGCCAGCCCTAAGAACCTGAAGGGAAAGGGCGGAGGGGGGTTCTCTCTCTGCCCCCGACAGCCCCGAGCTGGGTCGGTCCCTCAGACCCGGCCAGGGGCAGCCCATCCCCCGGCGCCCTTCCCCGGGGCATCCAAGGGCAGGCTTGGCGCCAGCCCCACCACGCTCGCCACTGCCCGACCATCGTCCTCCCTCGGGGGGCCTGGGCAGGACAGGGACCCGGCTGTGGGAGGCCTCCAGATCTCAGGCCTGGCACACCGTTTACCAGGCTGCTTCCTCCTCTGACGGGGCCCAGCACACGCCCCAGGAGACTTGGCAGCCGCCCCCAGGGCTCTAGCCTCTGGAACTCGTCCCCTTGGAACGGGCCTGGCCCAGGTGCCAGGTTCGGCTGGTCGGCCAGCCTCCTTTGGAGAAAGCAGGCAAGCCGAGCCAGGCTTGCAGTGGCCCTGGCGTGACACCTGCCTCCTCAGGCAGAGGGCCTCCCGCGTGCCCTCCATGGCGGGTTTCTCCCCGGAGCCGTGGCCTGGGCACTAGGAAGGCCGGGCCTCCCCGACTCCCGGGAGGAGGGGCTAGCCCACTTGCGCCCTGGCCCCCAAAGCCTGCGGTGCCATCTGCCTGTCTCGGCACTTCTGACTCCACAGAGCCTTTCCTACATCTGGGCTGCCTGCCGTGGCAAAGTGCAGGCGTGGGGTGAGGCCATGGCTTTGTCTTTCCAGGAAAAAATGAGCCCCTGGCCGAAGCAGCAGGCCCAGGCAGAGCCTTGAGCTTGAAGCCCAGTAGGTCTGTGGCCCTCAGGGCCAGAGCCATGCTTTCAAGGCAGGGAAGCGGCCTGCAAGCAGAGTGGGAGTGGGGGAGGGGAGGGAGACAGCTGAAGCCGAGTCCAGAAGGGCGGCGATGGAAGAGCTGCAGCTGGGTCAGAGCCTGGAGGGAGGGCGGGGCCTTCACTGAGGACCCCCCCCCCCCGAGGCCAACCCTAGGCCCCGGCGGTCGCGCATGCGCCCTTGGCCTGTGCGGTGTGTGGGGGGTTGAACCCAAGCCCGCAGGGCTCCCGGAGCGGCCAGAGAATGAAGGGCCCATGGAGAGGTAGGCGAGGTGGGCAGGGGGCGCCACCTTACTCTGCTCAGCTCCCTGAGGGAGAGAGACAGAGACAGAGACAGAGAGAGAGATCCCTGACCTCTGAGTCTCTGCCTCCACCGCTGGCTGGTGCCAACTCACGCGCCATCCCACTTCCAGCCATCACCCCCACGCCTGCCCCGGGGCCAGCCCCACCACAGAGAGGCCGGTTGGTTCCTGCTCACCTCTGTGCCGTCCCTTCCCGACCTGACCCCAGTGCAGGGGATAAGCTTCAGACAAGTCTTTCCATGTCCCTCTGCATGACAATAGACTTCCTCCCCTCTCCCTTTCCACAGGCCCACCCGGGACATCCACCTTTGTCATTAGCTCAGGAGAGGATGCAAGATGAGAATCTCTGCTATTGTGTGGGGAGACTCAGTTTCCCGGGTTTCCCCCATGGACACATGTTCTTCAGCTGGGTCTGATTTTCTCCAGACAAGCTGTCTTGGGAAGGATTTGGCCAGCCCTAAGAACCTGAAGGGAAAGGGCGGAGGGGGGTTCTCTCTCTGCCCCCGACAGCCCCGAGCTGGGTCGGTCCCTCAGACCCGGCCAGGGGCAGCCCATCCCCCGGCGCCCTTCCCCGGGGCATCCAAGGGCAGGCTCGGCGCCAGCCCCACCCCGCTCGCCACTGCCCGACCATCGTCCTCCCTCGGGGGGCCTGGGCAGGACAGGGACCCGGCTGTGGGAGGCCTCCAGATCTCAGGCCTGGCACACCGTTTACCAGGCTGCTTCCTCCTCTGACGGGGGCCCAGCACACGCCCCAGGAGACTTGGCAGCCGCCCCCAGGGCTCTAGCCTCTGGAACTCGTCCCCTTGGAAGGGGCCTGGCCCAGGTGCCAGGTTCGGCTGGTCGGCCAGCCTCCTTTGGAGAAAGCAGGCAAGCCGAGCCAGGCTTGCAGTGGCCCTGGCGTGACACCTGCCACCTCAGGCAGAGGGCCTCCCGCGTGCCCTCCATGGCGGGTTTCTCCCCGGAGCCGTGGCCTGGGCACTAGGAAGGCCGGGCCTCCCCGACTCCCGGGAGGAGGGGCTAGCCCACTTGCGCCCTGGCCCCCAAAGCCTGCGGTGCCATCTGCCTGTCTCGGCACTTCTGACTCCACAGAGCCTTTCCTACATCTGGGCTGCCTGCCATGTCAAAGTGCAGGCGTGGGGTGAGGCCATGGCTTTGTCTTTCCAGGAAAAAATGAGCCCCTGGCCGAAGCAGCAGGCCCAGGCAGAGCCTTGAGCTTGAAGCCCAGTAGGTCTGTGGCCCTCAGGGCCAGAGCCATGCTTTCAAGGCAGGGAAGCGGCCTGCAAGCTGAGTGGGAGTGGGGGAGGGGAGGGAGACAGCTGAAGCCGAGTCCAGAAGGGCGGCGATGGAAGAGCTGCAGCTGGGTCAGAGCCTGGAGGGAGGGCGGGGCCTTCACTGAGGACCCCCCCCCCCGAGGCCAACCCTAGGCCCCGGCGGTCGCGCATGCGCCCTTGGCCTGTGCGGTGTGTGGGGGGTTGAACCCAAGCCCGCAGGGCTCCCGGAGCGGCCAGAGAAAGAAGGGCCCATGGAGAGGTAGGCGAGGTGGGCAGGGGGCGCCACCTTACTCTGCTCAGCTCCCTGAGGGAGAGAGACAGAGACAGAGACAGAGAGAGAGATCCCTGACCTCTGAGTCTCTGCCTCCACCGCTGGCTGGTGCCAACTCACGTGCCATCCCACTTCCAGCCATCACCCCCACGCCTGTCCCGGGGCCAGCCCCACCACAGAGAGGCCGGTTGGTTCCTGCTCACCTCTGTGCCGTCCCTTCCCGACCTGACCCCAGTGCAGGGGATAAGCTTCAGACAAGTCTTTCCATGTCCCTCTGCATGACAATAGACTTCCTCCCCTCTCCCATTCCACAGGCCCACCCGGGACATCCACCTTTGTCATTAGCTCAGGAGAGGATGCAAGATGAGAATCTCTGCTATTGTGTGGGGAGACTCAGTTTCCCGGGTTTCCCCCATGGACACATGTTCTTCAGCTGGGTCTGATTTTCTCCAGACAAGCTGTCTTGGGAAGGATTTGGCCAGCCCTAAGAACCTGAAGGGAAAGGGCGGAGGGGGGTTCTCTCTCTGCCCCCGACAGCCCCGAGCTGGGTCGGTCCCTCAGACCCGGCCAGGGGCAGCCCATCCCCCGGCGCCCTTCCCCGGGGCATCCAAGGGCAGGCTCGGCGCCAGCCCCACCCCGCTCGCCACTGCCCGACCATCGTCCTCCCTCGGGGGGCCTGGGCAGGACAGGGACCCGGCTGTGTGAGGCCTCCAGATCTCAGGCCTGGCACACCGTTTACCAGGCTGCTTCCTCCTCTGACGGGGGCCCAGCACACGCCCCAGGAGCCTTGCAGCCGCCCCCAGGGCTCTAGCCTCTGGAACTCGTCCCCTTGGAAGGGGCCTGGCCCAGGTGCCAGGTTCGGCTGGTCGGCCAGCCTCCTTTGGAGAAAGCAGGCAAGCCGAGCCAGGCTTGCAGTGGCCCTGGCGTGACACCTGCCACCTCAGGCAGAGGGCCTCCCGCGTGCCCTCCATGGCGGGTTTCTCCCCGGAGCCGTGGCCTGGGCACTAGGAAGGCCGGGCCTCCCCGACTCCCGGGAGGAGGGGCTAGCCCACTTGCGCCCTGGCCCCCAAACCCTCTGGTGCCATCTGCCTGTCTCGGCACTTCTGACTCCACAGAGCCTTTCCTACATCTGGGCTGCCTGCCGTGGCAAAGTGCAGGCGTGGGGTGAGGCCATGGCTTTGTCTTTCCAGGAAAAAATGAGCCCCTGGCCGAAGCAGCAGGCCCAGGCAGAGCCTTGAGCTTGAAGCCCAGTAGGTCTGTGGCCCTCAGGGCCAGAGCCATGCTTTCAAGGCAGGGAAGCGGCCTGCAAGCTGAGTGGGAGTGGGGGAGGGGAGGGAGACAGCTGAAGCCCAGTCCAGAAGGGCGGCGATGGAAGAGCTGCAGCTGGGTCAGAGCCTGGAGGGAGGGCGGGGCCTTCACTGAGGACCCCCCCCCCCCCGAGGCCAGCCCTAGGCCCAGGCGGTCGCGCATGCGCCCTTGGCCTGTGCGGTGTGTGGGGGGTTGAACCCAAGCCCGCAGGGCTCCCGGAGCGGCCAGAGAAAGAAGGGCCCATGGAGAGGTAGGCGAGGTGGGCAGGGGGCGCCACCTTACTCTGCTCAGCTCCCTGAGGGAGAGAGACAGAGACAGAGACAGAGAGAGAGATCCCTGACCTCTGAGTCTCTGCCTCCACCGCTGGCTGGTGCCAACTCACGTGCCATCCCACTTCCAGCCATCACCCCCACGCCTGTCCCGGGGCCAGCCCCACCACAGAGAGGCCGGTTGGTTCCTGCTCACCTCTGTGCCGTCCCTTCTCGACCTGACCCCAGTGCAGGGGATAAGCTTCAGACAAGTCTTTCCATGTCCCTCTGCATGACAATAGACTTCCTCCCCTCTCCCATTCCACAGGCCCACCCGGGACATCCACCTTTGTCATTAGCTCAGGAGAGGATGCAAGATGAGAATCTCTGCTATTGTGTGGGGAGACTCAGTTTCCCGGGTTTCCCCCATGGACACATGTTCTTCAGCTGGGTCTGATTTTCTCCAGACAAGCTGTCTTGGGAAGGATTTGGCCAGCCCTAAGAACCTGAAGGGAAAGGGCGGAGGGGGGTTCTCTCTCTGCCCCCGACAGCCCCGAGCTGGGTCGGTCCCTCAGACCCGGCCAGGGGCAGCCCATCCCCCGGCGCCCTTCCCCGGGGCATCCAAGGGCAGGCTCGGCGCCAGCCCCACCCCGCTCGCCACTGCCCGACCATCGTCCTCCCTCGGGGGGCCTGGGCAGGACAGGGACCCGGCTGTGGGAGGCCTCCAGATCTCAGGCCTGGCACACCGTTTACCAGGCTGCTTCCTCCTCTGACGGGGGCCCAGCACACGCCCCAGGAGACTTGGCAGCCGCCCCCAGGGCTCTAGCCTCTGGAACTCGTCCCCTTGGAAGGGGCCTGGCCCAGGTGCCAGGTTCGGCTGGTCGGCCAGCCTCCTTTGGAGAAAGCAGGCAAGCCGAGCCAGGCTTGCAGTGGCCCTGGCGTGACACCTGCCTCCTCAGGCAGAGGGCCTCCCGCGTGCCCTCCATGGCGGGTTTCTCCCCGGAGCCGTGGCCTGGGCACTAGGAAGGCCGGGCCTCCCCGACTCCCGGGAGGAGGGGCTAGCCCACTTGCGCCCTGGCCCCCAAACCCTCTGGTGCCATCTGCCTGTCTCGGCACTTCTGACTCCACAGAGCCTTTCCTACATCTGGGCTGCCTGCCGTGGCAAAGTGCAGGCGTGGGGTGAGGCCATGGCTTTGTCTTTCCAGGAAAAAATGAGCCCCTGGCCGAAGCAGCAGGCCCAGGCAGAGCCTTGAGCTTGAAGCCCAGTAGGTCTGTGGCCCTCAGGGCCAGAGCCATGCTTTCAAGGCAGGGAAGCGGCCTGCAAGCTGAGTGGGAGTGGGGGAGGGGAGGGAGACAGCTGAAGCCCAGTCCAGAAGGGCGGCGATGGAAGAGCTGCAGCTGGGTCAGAGCCTGGAGGGAGGGCGGGGCCTTCACTGAGGACCCCCCCCCCCCCCCGAGGCCAGCCCTAGGCCCAGGCGGTCGCGCATGCGCCCTTGGCCTGTGCGGTGTGTGGGGGGTTGAACCCAAGCCCGCAGGGCTCCCGGAGCGGCCAGAGAAAGAAGGGCCCATGGAGAGGTAGGCGAGGTGGGCAGGGGGCGCCACCTTACTCTGCTCAGCTCCCTGAGGGAGAGAGACAGAGACAGAGACAGAGAGAGAGATCCCTGACCTCTGAGTCTCTGCCTCCACCGCTGGCTGGTGCCAACTCACGTGCCATCCCACTTCCAGCCATCACCCCCACGCCTGTCCCGGGGCCAGCCCCACCACAGAGAGGCCGGTTGGTTCCTGCTCACCTCTGTGCCGTCCCTTCCCGACCTGACCCCAGTGCAGGGGATAAGCTTCAGACAAGTCTTTCCATGTCCCTCTGCATGACAATAGACTTCCTCCCCTCTCCCATTCCACAGGCCCACCCGGGACATCCACCTTTGTCATTAGCTCAGGAGAGGATGCAAGATGAGAATCTCTGCTATTGTGTGGGGAGACTCAGTTTCCCGGGTTTCCCCCATGGACACATGTTCTTCAGCTGGGTCTGATTTTCTCCAGACAAGCTGTCTTGGGAAGGATTTGGCCAGCCCTAAGAACCTGAAGGGAAAGGGCGGAGGGGGGTTCTCTCTCTGCCCCCGACAGCCCCGAGCTGGGTCGGTCCCTCAGACCCGGCCAGGGGCAGCCCATCCCCCGGCGCCCTTCCCCGGGGCATCCAAGGGCAGGCTTGGCGCCAGCCCCACCCCGCTCGCCACTGCCCGACCATCGTCCTCCCTCGGGGGGCCTGGGCAGGACAGGGACCCGGCTGTGGGAGGCCTCCAGATCTCAGGCCTGGCACACCGTTTACCAGGCTGCTTCCTCCTCTGACGGGGCCCAGCACACGCCCCAGGAGACTTGGCAGCCGCCCCCAGGGCTCTAGCCTCTGGAACTCGTCCCCTTGGAAGGGGCCTGGCCCAGGTGCCAGGTTCGGCTGGTCGGCCAGCCTCCTTTGGAGAAAGCAGGCAAGCCGAGCCAGGCTTGCAGTGGCCCTGGCGTGACACCTGCCTCCTCAGGCAGAGGGCCTCCCGCGTGCCCTCCATGGCGGGTTTCTCCCCGGAGCCGTGGCCTGGGCACTAGGAAGGCCGGGCCTCCCCGACTCCCGGGAGGAGGGGCTAGCCCACTTGCGCCCTGGCCCCCAAAGCCTGCGGTGCCATCTGCCTGTCTCGGCACTTCTGACTCCACAGAGCCTTTCCTACATCTGGGCTGCCTGCCGTGGCAAAGTGCAGGCGTGGGGTGAGGCCATGGCTTTGTCTTTCCAGGAAAAAATGAGCCCCTGGCCGAAGCAGCAGGCCCAGGCAGAGCCTTGAGCTTGAAGCCCAGTAGGTCTGTGGCCCTCAGGGCCAGAGCCATGCTTTCAAGGCAGGGAAGCGGCCTGCAAGCTGAGTGGGAGTGGGGGAGGGGAGGGAGACAGCTGAAGCCGAGTCCAGAAGGGCGGCGATGGAAGAGCTGCAGCTGGGTCAGAGCCTGGAGGGAGGGCGGGGCCTTCACTGAGGACCCCCCCCCCCGAGGCCAACCCTAGGCCCCGGCGGTCGCGCATGCGCCCTTGGCCTGTGCGGTGTGTGGGGGGTTGAACCCAAGCCCGCAGGGCTCCCGGAGCGGCCAGAGAATGAAGGGCCCATGGAGAGGTAGGCGAGGTGGGCAGGGGGCGCCACCTTACTCTGCTCAGCTCCCTGAGGGAGAGAGACAGAGACAGAGACAGAGAGAGAGATCCCTGACCTCTGAGTCTCTGCCTCCACCGCTGGCTGGTGCCAACTCACGCGCCATCCCACTTCCAGCCATCACCCCCACGCCTGCCCCGGGGCCAGCCCCACCACAGAGAGGCCGGTTGGTTCCTGCTCACCTCTGTGCCGTCCCTTCCCGACCTGACCCCAGTGCAGGGGATAAGCTTCAGACAAGTCTTTCCATGTCCCTCTGCATGACAATAGACTTCCTCCCCTCTCCCTTTCCACAGGCCCACCCGGGACATCCACCTTTGTCATTAGCTCAGGAGAGGATGCAAGATGAGAATCTCTGCTATTGTGTGGGGAGACTCAGTTTCCCGGGTTTCCCCCATGGACACATGTTCTTCAGCTGGGTCTGATTTTCTCCAGACAAGCTGTCTTGGGAAGGATTTGGCCAGCCCTAAGAACCTGAAGGGAAAGGGCGGAGGGGGGTTCTCTCTCTGCCCCCGACAGCCCCGAGCTGGGTCGGTCCCTCAGACCCGGCCAGGGGCAGCCCATCCCCCGGCGCCCTTCCCCGGGGCATCCAAGGGCAGGCTCGGCGCCAGCCCCACCCCGCTCGCCACTGCCCGACCATCGTCCTCCCTCGGGGGGCCTGGGCAGTACAGGGACCCGGCTGTGGGAGGCCTCCAGATCTCAGGCCTGGCACACCGTTTACCAGGCTGCTTCCTCCTCTGACGGGGGCCCAGCACACGCCCCAGGAGACTTGGCAGCCGCCCCCAGGGCTCTAGCCTCTGGAACTCGTCCCCTTGGAAGGGGCCTGGCCCAGGTGCCAGGTTCGGCTGGTCGGCCAGCCTCCTTTGGAGAAAGCAGGCAAGCCGAGCCAGGCTTGCAGTGGCCCTGGCGTGACACCTGCCACCTCAGGCAGAGGGCCTCCCGCGTGCCCTCCATGGCGGGTTTCTCCCCGGAGCCGTGGCCTGGGCACTAGGAAGGCCGGGCCTCCCCGACTCCCGGGAGGAGGGGCTAGCCCACTTGCGCCCTGGCCCCCAAAGCCTGCGGTGCCATCTGCCTGTCTCGGCACTTCTGACTCCACAGAGCCTTTCCTACATCTGGGCTGCCTGCCATGGCAAAGTGCAGGCGTGGGGTGAGGCCATGGCTTTGTCTTTCCAGGAAAAAATGAGCCCCTGGCCGAAGCAGCAGGCCCAGGCAGAGCCTTGAGCTTGAAGCCCAGTAGGTCTGTGGCCCTCAGGGCCAGAGCCATGCTTTCAAGGCAGGGAAGCGGCCTGCAAGCTGAGTGGGAGTGGGGGAGGGGAGGGAGACAGCTGAAGCCGAGTCCAGAAGGGCGGCGATGGAAGAGCTGCAGCTGGGTCAGAGCCTGGAGGGAGGGCGGGGCCTTCACTGAGGACCCCCCCCCCCCCCGAGGCCAACCCTAGGCCCCGGCGGTCGCGCATGCGCCCTTGGCCTGTGCGGTGTGTGGGGGGTTGAACCCAAGCCCGCAGGGCTCCCGGAGCGGCCAGAGAATGAAGGGCCCATGGAGAGGTAGGCGAGGTGGGCAGGGGGCGCCACCTTACTCTCCTCAGCTCCCTGAGGGAGAGAGACAGAGACAGAGACAGAGAGAGAGATCCCTGACCTCTGAGTCTCTGCCTCCACCGCTGGCTGGTGCCAACTCACGCGCCATCCCACTTCCAGCCATAACCCCCACGCCTGCCCCGGGGCCAGCCCCACCACAGAGAGGCCGGTTGGTTCCTGCTCACCTCTGTGCCGTCCCTTCCCGACCTGACCCCAGTGCAGGGGATAAGCTTCAGACAAGTCTTTCCATGTCCCTCTGCATGACAATAGACTTCCTCCCCTCTCCCTTTCCACAGGCCCACCCGGGACATCCACCTTTGTCATTAGCTCAGGAGAGGATGCAAGATGAGAATCTCTGCTATTGTGTGGGGAGACTCAGTTTCCCGGGTTTCCCCCATGGACACATGTTCTTCAGCTGGGTCTGATTTTCTCCAGACAAGCTGTCTTGGGAAGGATTTGGCCAGCCCTAAGAACCTGAAGGGAAAGGGCGGAGGGGGGTTCTCTCTCTGCCCCCGACAGCCCCGAGCTGGGTCGGTCCCTCAGACCCGGCCAGGGGCAGCCCATCCCCCGGCGCCCTTCCCCGGGGCATCCAAGGGCAGGCTCGGCGCCAGCCCCACCCCGCTCGCCACTGCCCGACCATCGTCCTCCCTCGGGGGGCCTGGGCAGGACAGGGACCCGGCTGTGGGAGGCCTCCAGATCTCAGGCCTGGCACACCGTTTACCAGGCTGCTTCCTCCTCTGACGGGGGCCCAGCACACGCCCCAGGAGACTTGGCAGCCGCCCCCAGGGCTCTAGCCTCTGGAACTCGTCCCCTTGGAAGGGGCCTGGCCCAGGTGCCAGGTTCGGCTGGTCGGCCAGCCTCCTTTGGAGAAAGCAGGCAAGCCGAGCCAGGCTTGCAGTGGCCCTGGCGTGACACCTGCCTCCTCAGGCAGAGGGCCTCCCGCGTGCCCTCCATGGCGGGTTTCTCCCCGGAGCCGTGGCCTGGGCACTAGGAAGGCCGGGCCTCCCCGACTCCCGGGAGGAGGGGCTAGCCCACTTGCGCCCTGGCCCCCAAAGCCTGCGGTGCCATCTGCCTGTCTCGGCACTTCTGACTCCACAGAGCCTTTCCTACATCTGGGCTGCCTGCCGTGGCAAAGTGCAGGCGTGGGGTGAGGCCATGGCTTTGTCTTTCCAGGAAAAAATGAGCCCCTGGCCGAAGCAGCAGGCCCAGGCAGAGCCTTGAGCTTGAAGCCCAGTAGGTCTGTGGCCCTCAGGGCCAGAGCCATGCTTTCAAGGCAGGGAAGCGGCCTGCAAGCTGAGTGGGAGTGGGGGAGGGGAGGGAGACAGCTGAAGCCGAGTCCAGAAGGGCGGCGATGGAAGAGCTGCAGCTGGGTCAGAGCCTGGAGGGAGGGCGGGGCCTTCACTGAGGACCCCCCCCCCCCCGAGGCCAACCCTAGGCCCCGGCGGTCGCGCATGCGCCCTTGGCCTGTGCGGTGTGTGGGGGGTTGAACCCAAGCCCGCAGGGCTCCCGGAGCGGCCAGAGAATGAAGGGCCCATGGAGAGGTAGGCGAGGTGGGCAGGGGGCGCCACCTTACTCTCCTCAGCTCCCTGAGGGAGAGAGACAGAGACAGAGACAGAGAGAGAGATCCCTGACCTCTGAGTCTCTGCCTCCACCGCTGGCTGGTGCCAACTCACGCGCCATCCCACTTCCAGCCATCACCCCCACGCCTGTCCCGGGGCCAGCCCCACCACAGAGAGGCCGGTTGGTTCCTGCTCACCTCTGTGCCGTCCCTTCCCGACCTGACCCCAGTGCAGGGGATAAGCTTCAGACAAGTCTTTCCATGTCCCTCTGCATGACAATAGACTTCCTCCCCTCTCCCTTTCCACAGGCCCACCCGGGACATCCACCTTTGTCATTAGCTCAGGAGAGGATGCAAGATGAGAATCTCTGCTATTGTGTGGGGAGACTCAGTTTCCCGGGTTTCCCCCATGGACACATGTTCTTCAGCTGGGTCTGATTTTCTCCAGACAAGCTGTCTTGGGAAGGATTTGGCCAGCCCTAAGAACCTGAAGGGAAAGGGCGGAGGGGGGTTCTCTCTCTGCCCCCGACAGCCCCGAGCTGGGTCGGTCCCTCAGACCCGGCCAGGGGCAGCCCATCCCCCGGCGCCCTTCCCCGGGGCATCCAAGGGCAGGCTCGGCGCCAGCCCCACCCCGCTCGCCACTGCCCGACCATCGTCCTCCCTCGGGGGGCCTGGGCAGGACAGGGACCCGGCTGTGGGAGGCCTCCAGATCTCAGGCCTGGCACACCGTTTACCAGGCTGCTTCCTCCTCTGACGGGGGCCCAGCACACGCCCCAGGAGACTTGGCAGCCGCCCCCAGGGCTCTAGCCTCTGGAACTCGTCCCCTTGGAAGGGGCCTGGCCCAGGTGCCAGGTTCGGCTGGTCGGCCAGCCTCCTTTGGAGAAAGCAGGCAAGCCGAGCCAGGCTTGCAGTGGCCCTGGCGTGACACCTGCCACCTCAGGCAGAGGGCCTCCCGCGTGCCCTCCATGGCGGGTTTCTCCCCGGAGCCGTGGCCTGGGCACTAGGAAGGCCGGGCCTCCCCGACTCCCGGGAGGAGGGGCTAGCCCACTTGCGCCCTGGCCCCCAAAGCCTGCGGTGCCATCTGCCTGTCTCGGCACTTCTGACTCCACAGAGCCTTTCCTACACCTGGGCTGCCTGCCGTGGCAAAGTGCAGGCGTGGGGTGAGGCCATGGCTTCTCTTTCCAGGAAAAAATGAGCCCCTGGCCGAAGCAGCAGGCCCAGGCAGAGCCTTCAGCTTGAAGCCCAGTAGGTCTGTGGCCCTCAGGGCCAGAGCCATGCTTTCAAGGCAGGGAAGCGGCCTGCAAGCTGAGTGGGAGTGGGGGAGGGGAGGGAGACAGCTGAAGCCGAGTCCAGAAGGGCGGCGATGGAAGAGCTGCAGCTGGGTCAGAGCCTGGAGGGAGGGCGGGGCCTTCACTGAGGACCCCCCCCCCCGAGGCCAGCCCTAGGCCCCGGCGGTCGCGCATGCGCCCTTGGCCTGTGCGGTGTGTGGGGGGTTGAACCCAAGCCCGCAGGGCTCCCGGAGCGGCCAGAGAAAGAAGGGCCCATGGAGAGGTAGGCGAGGTGGGCAGGGGGCGCCACCTTACTCTGCTCAGCTCCCTGAGGGAGAGAGACAGAGACAGAGACAGAGAGAGAGATCCCTGACCTCTGAGTCTCTGCCTCCACCGCTGGCTGGTGCCAACTCACGCGCCATCCCACTTCCAGCCATCACCCCCACGCCTGCCCCGGGGCCAGCCCCACCACAGAGAGGCCGGTTGGTTCCTGCTCACCTCTGTGCCGTCCCTTCCCGACCTGACCCCAGTGCAGGGGATAAGCTTCAGACAAGTCTTTCCATGTCCCTCTGCATGACAATAGACTTCCTCCCCTCTCCCATTCCACAGGCCCACCCGGGACATCCACCTTTGTCATTAGCTCAGGAGAGGATGCAAGATGAGAATCTCTGCTATTGTGTGGGGAGACTCAGTTTCCCGGTTTTCCCTCATGGACACATGTTCTTCAGCTGGGTCTGATTTTCTCCAGACAAGCTGTCTTGGGAAGGATTTGGCCAGCCCTAAGAACCTGAAGGGAAAGGGCGGAGGGGGGTTCTCTCTCTGCCCCCGACAGCCCCGAGCTGGGTCGGTCCCTCAGACCCGGCCAGGGGCAGCCCATCCCCCGGCGCCCTTCCCCGGGGCATCCAAGGGCAGGCTCGGCGCCAGCCCCACCCCGCTCGCCACTGCCCGACCATCGTCCTCCCTCGGGGGGCCTGGGCAGGACAGGGACCCGGCTGTGGGAGGCCTCCAGATCTCAGGCCTGGCACACCGTTTACCAGGCTGCTTCCTCCTCTGACGGGGGCCCAGCACACGCCCCAGGAGACTTGGCAGCCGCCCCCAGGGCTCTATCCTCTGGAACTCGTCCCCTTGGAAGGGGCCTGGCCCAGGTGCCAGGTTCGGCTGGTCGGCCAGCCTCCTTTGGAGAAAGCAGGCAAGCCGAGCCAGGCTTGCAGTGGCCCTGGCGTGACACCTGCCACCTCAGGCAGAGGGCCTCCCGCGTGCCCTCCATGGCGGGTTTCTCCCCGGAGCCGTGGCCTGGGCACTAGGAAGGCCGGGCCTCCCCGACTCCCGGGAGGAGGGGCTAGCCCACTTGCGCCCTGGCCCCCAAAGCCTGCGGTGCCATCTGCCTGTCTCGGCACTTCTGACTCCACAGAGCCTTTCCTACACCTGGGCTGCCTGCCGTGGCAAAGTGCAGGCGTGGGGTGAGGCCATGGCTTTGTCTTTCCAGGAAAAAATGAGCCCCTGGCCGAAGCAGCAGGCCCAGGCAGAGCCTTGAGCTTGAAGCCCAGTAGGTCTGTGGCCCTCAGGGCCAGAGCCATGCTTTCAAGGCAGGGAAGCGGCCTGCAAGCTGAGTGGGAGTGGGGGAGGGGAGGGAGACAGCTGAAGCCGAGTCCAGAAGGGCGGCGTTGGAATAGCTGCAGCTGGGTCAGAGCCTGGAGGGAGGGCGGGGCCTTCACTGAGGACCCCCCCCCCGAGGCCAACCCTAGGCCCCGGCGGTCGCGCATGCGCCCTTGGCCTGTGCGGTGTGTGGGGGGTTGAACCCAAGCCCGCAGGGCTCCCGGAGCGGCCAGAGAATGAAGGGCCCATGGAGAGGTAGGCGAGGTGGGCAGGGGGCGCCACCTTACTCTGCTCAGCTCCCTGAGGGAGAGAGACAGAGACAGAGACAGAGAGAGAGATCCCTGACCTCTGAGTCTCTGCCTCCACCGCTGGCTGGTGCCAACTCACGCGCCATCCCACTTCCAGCCATCACCCCCACGCCTGACCCGGGGCCAGCCCCACCACAGAGAGGCCGGTTGGTTCCTGCTCACCTCTGTGCCGTCCCTTCCCGACCTGACCCCAGTGCAGGGGATAAGCTTCAGACAAGTCTTTCCATGTCCCTCTGCATGACAATAGACTTCCTCCCCTCTCCCTTTCCACAGGCCCACCCGGGACATCCACCTTTGTCATTAGCTCAGGAGAGGATGCAAGATGAGAATCTCTGCTATTGTGTGGGGAGACTCAGTTTCCCGGGTTTCCCCCATGGACACATGTTCTTCAGCTGGGTCTGATTTTCTCCAGACAAGCTGTCTTGGGAAGGATTTGGCCAGCCCTAAGAACCTGAAGGGAAAGGGCGGAGGGGGGTTCTCTCTCTGCCCCCGACAGCCCCGAGCTGGGTCGGTCCCTCAGACCCGGCCAGGGGCAGCCCATCCCCCGGCGCCCTTCCCCGGGGCATCCAAGGGCAGGCTCGGCGCCAGCCCCACCCCGCTCGCCACTGCCCGACCATCGTCCTCCCTCGGGGGGCCTGGGCAGGACAGGGACCCGGCTGTGGGAGGCCTCCAGATCTCAGGCCTGGCACACCGTTTACCAGGCTGCTTCCTCCTCTGACGGGGGCCCAGCACACGCCCCAGGAGACTTGGCAGCCGCCCCCAGGGCTCTAGCCTCTGGAACTCGTCCCCTTGGAAGGGGCCTGGCCCAGGTGCCAGGTTCGGCTGGTCGGCCAGCCTCCTTTGGAGAAAGCAGGCAAGCCGAGCCAGGCTTGCAGTGGCCCTGGCGTGACACCTGCCACCTCAGGCAGAGGGCCTCCCGCGTGCCCTCCATGGCGGGTTTCTCCCCGGAGCCGTGGCCTGGGCACTAGGAAGGCCGGGCCTCCCCGACTCCCGGGAGGAGGGGCTAGCCCACTTGCGCCCTGGCCCCCAAAGCCTGCGGTGCCATCTGCCTGTCTCGGCACTTCTGACTCCACAGAGCCTTTCCTACATCTGGGCTGCCTGCCATGGCAAAGTGCAGGCGTGGGGTGAGGCCATGGCTTTGTCTTTCCAGGAAAAAATGAGCCCCTGGCCGAAGCAGCAGGCCCAGGCAGAGCCTTGAGCTTGAAGCCCAGTAGGTCTGTGGCCCTCAGGGCCAGAGCCATGCTTTCAAGGCAGGGAAGCGGCCTGCAAGCTGAGTGGGAGTGGGGGAGGGGAGGGAGACAGCTGAAGCCGAGTCCAGAAGGGCGGCGATGGAAGAGCTGCAGCTGGGTCAGAGCCTGGAGGGAGGGCGGGGCCTTCACTGAGGACCCCCCCCCCCCCCCCGAGGCCAACCCTAGGCCCCGGCGGTCGCGCATGCGCCCTTGGCCTGTGCGGTGTGTGGGGGGTTGAACCCAAGCCCGCAGGGCTCCCGGAGCGGCCAGAGAATGAAGGGCCCATGGAGAGGTAGGCGAGGTGGGCAGGGGGCGCCACCTTACTCTCCTCAGCTCCCTGAGGGAGAGAGACAGAGACAGAGACAGAGAGAGAGATCCCTGACCTCTGAGTCTCTGCCTCCACCGCTGGCTGGTGCCAACTCACGCGCCATCCCACTTCCAGCCATAACCCCCACGCCTGCCCCGGGGCCAGCCCCACCACAGAGAGGCCGGTTGGTTCCTGCTCACCTCTGTGCCGTCCCTTCCCGACCTGACCCCAGTGCAGGGGATAAGCTTCAGACAAGTCTTTCCATGTCCCTCTGCATGACAATAGACTTCCTCCCCTCTCCCTTTCCACAGGCCCACCCGGGACATCCACCTTTGTCATTAGCTCAGGAGAGGATGCAAGATGAGAATCTCTGCTATTGTGTGGGGAGACTCAGTTTCCCGGGTTTCCCCCATGGACACATGTTCTTCAGCTGGGTCTGATTTTCTCCAGACAAGCTGTCTTGGGAAGGATTTGGCCAGCCCTAAGAACCTGAAGGGAAAGGGCGGAGGGGGGTTCTCTCTCTGCCCCCGACAGCCCCGAGCTGGGTCGGTCCCTCAGACCCGGCCAGGGGCAGCCCATCCCCCGGCGCCCTTCCCCGGGGCATCCAAGGGCAGGCTCGGCGCCAGCCCCACCCCGCTCGCCACTGCCCGACCATCGTCCTCCCTCGGGGGGCCTGGGCAGGACAGGGACCCGGCTGTGGGAGGCCTCCAGATCTCAGGCCTGGCACACCGTTTACCAGGCTGCTTCCTCCTCTGACGGGGGCCCAGCACACGCCCCAGGAGACTTGGCAGCCGCCCCCAGGGCTCTATCCTCTGGAACTCGTCCCCTTGGAAGGGGCCTGGCCCAGGTGCCAGGTTCGGCTGGTCGGCCAGCCTCCTTTGGAGAAAGCAGGCAAGCCGAGCCAGGCTTGCAGTGGCCCTGGCGTGACACCTGCCTCCTCAGGCAGAGGGCCTCCCGCGTGCCCTCCATGGCGGGTTTCTCCCCGGAGCCGTGGCCTGGGCACTAGGAAGGCCGGGCCTCCCCGACTCCCGGGAGGAGGGGCTAGCCCACTTGCGCCCTGGCCCCCAAAGCCTGCGGTGCCATCTGCCTGTCTCGGCACTTCTGACTCCACAGAGCCTTTCCTACATCTGGGCTGCCTGCCGTGGCAAAGTGCAGGCGTGGGGTGAGGCCATGGCTTTGTCTTTCCAGGAAAAAATGAGCCCCTGGCCGAAGCAGCAGGCCCAGGCAGAGCCTTGAGCTTGAAGCCCAGTAGGTCTGTGGCCCTCAGGGCCAGAGCCATGCTTTCAAGGCAGGGAAGCGGCCTGCAAGCTGAGTGGGAGTGGGGGAGGGGAGGGAGACAGCTGAAGCCGAGTCCAGAAGGGCGGCGATGGAAGAGCTGCAGCTGGGTCAGAGCCTGGAGGGAGGGCGGGGCCTTCACTGAGGACCCCCCCCCCCCGAGGCCAACCCTAGGCCCCGGCGGTCGCGCATGCGCCCTTGGCCTGTGCGGTGTGTGGGGGGTTGAACCCAAGCCCGCAGGGCTCCCGGAGCGGCCAGAGAATGAAGGGCCCATGGAGAGGTAGGCGAGGTGGGCAGGGGGCGCCACCTTACTCTCCTCAGCTCCATGAGGGAGAGAGACAGAGACAGAGACAGAGAGAGAGATCCCTGACCTCTGAGTCTCTGCCTCCACCGCTGGCTGGTGCCAACTCACGCGCCATCCCACTTCCAGCCATCACCCCCACGCCTGTCCCGGGGCCAGCCCCACCACAGAGAGGCCGGTTGGTTCCTGCTCACCTCTGTGCCGTCCCTTCCCGACCTGACCCCAGTGCAGGGGATAAGCTTCAGACAAGTCTTTCCATGTCCCTCTGCATGACAATAGACTTCCTCCCCTCTCCCTTTCCACAGGCCCACCCGGGACATCCACCTTTGTCATTAGCTCAGGAGAGGATGCAAGATGAGAATCTCTGCTATTGTGTGGGGAGACTCAGTTTCCCGGGTTTCCCCCATGGACACATGTTCTTCAGCTGGGTCTGATTTTCTCCAGACAAGCTGTCTTGGGAAGGATTTGGCCAGCCCTAAGAACCTGAAGGGAAAGGGCGGAGGGGGGTTCTCTCTCTGCCCCCGACAGCCCCGAGCTGGGTCGGTCCCTCAGACCCGGCCAGGGGCAGCCCATCCCCCGGCGCCCTTCCCCGGGGCATCCAAGGGCAGGCTCGGCGCCAGCCCCACCCCGCTCGCCACTGCCCGACCATCGTCCTCCCTCGGGGGGCCTGGGCAGGACAGGGACCCGGCTGTGGGAGGCCTCCAGATCTCAGGCCTGGCACACTGTTTACCAGGCTGCTTCCTCCTCTGACGGGGGCCCAGCACACGCCCCAGGAGACTTGGCAGCCGCCCCCAGGGCTCTATCCTCTGGAACTCGTCCCCTTGGAAGGGGCCTGGCCCAGGTGCCAGGTTCGGCTGGTCGGCCAGCCTCCTTTGGAGAAAGCAGGCAAGCCGAGCCAGGCTTGCAGTGGCCCTGGCGTGACACCTGCCTCCTCAGGCAGAGGGCCTCCCGCGTGCCCTCCATGGCGGGTTTCTCCCCGGAGCCGTGGCCTGGGCACTAGGAAGGCCGGGCCTCCCCGACTCCCGGGAGGAGGGGCTAGCCCACTTGCGCCCTGGCCCCCAAAGCCTGCGGTGCCATCTGCCTGTCTCGGCACTTCTGACTCCACAGAGCCTTTCCTACATCTGGGCTGCCTGCCGTGGCAAAGTGCAGGCGTGGGGTGAGGCCATGGCTTTGTCTTTCCAGGAAAAAATGAGCCCCTGGCCGAAGCAGCAGGCCCAGGCAGAGCCTTGAGCTTGAAGCCCAGTAGGTCTGTGGCCCTCAGGGCCAGAGCCATGCTTTTAAGGCAGGGAAGCGGCCTGCAAGCTGAGTGGGAGTGGGGGAGGGGAGGGAGACAGCTGAAGCCGAGTCCAGAAGGGCGGCGATGGAAGAGCTGCAGCTGGGTCAGAGCCTGGAGGGAGGGCGGGGCCTTCACTGAGGACCCCCCCCCCCCCCCGAGGCCAACCCTAGGCCCCGGCGGTCGCGCATGCGCCCTTGGCCTGTGCGGTGTGTGTGGGGTTGAACCCAAGCCCGCAGGGCTCCCGGAGCGGCCAGAGAATGAAGGGCCCATGGAGAGGTAGGCGAGGTGGGCAGGGGGCGCCACCTTACTCTCCTCAGCTCCCTGAGGGAGAGAGACAGAGACAGAGACAGAGAGAGAGATCCCTGACCTCTGAGTCTCTGCCTCCACCGCTGGCTGGTGCCAACTCACGCGCCATCCCACTTCCAGCCATCACCCCCACGCCTGTCCCGGGGCCAGCCCCACCACAGAGAGGCCGGTTGGTTCCTGCTCACCTCTGTGCCGTCCCTTCCCGACCTGACCCCAGTGCAGGGGATAAGCTTCAGACAAGTCTTTCCATGTCCCTCTGCATGACAATAGACTTCCTCCCCTCTCCCTTTCCACAGGCCCACCCGGGACATCCACCTTTGTCATTAGCTCAGGAGAGGATGCAAGATGAGAATCTCTGCTATTGTGTGGGGAGACTCAGTTTCCCGGGTTTCCCCCATGGACACATGTTCTTCAGCTGGGTCTGATTTTCTCCAGACAAGCTGTCTTGGGAAGGATTTGGCCAGCCCTAAGAACCTGAAGGGAAAGGGCGGAGGGGGGTTCTCTCTCTGCCCCCGACAGCCCCGAGCTGGGTCGGTCCCTCAGACCCGGCCAGGGGCAGCCCATCCCCCGGCGCCCTTCCCCGGGGCATCCAAGGGCAGGCTCGGCGCCAGCCCCACCCCGCTCGCCACTGCCCGACCATCGTCCTCCCTCGGGGGGCCTGGGCAGGACAGGGACCCGGCTGTGGGAGGCCTCCAGATCTCAGGCCTGGCACACTGTTTACCAGGCTGCTTCCTCCTCTGACGGGGGCCCAGCACACGCCCCAGGAGACTTGGCAGCCGCCCCCAGGGCTCTAGCCTCTGGAACTCGTCCCCTTGGAAGGGGCCTGGCCCAGGTGCCAGGTTCGGCTGGTCGGCCAGCCTCCTTTGGAGAAAGCAGGCAAGCCGAGCCAGGCTTGCAGTGGCCCTGGCGTGACACCTGCCTCCTCAGGCAGAGGGCCTCCCGCGTGCCCTCCATGGCGGGTTTCTCCCCGGAGCCGTGGCCTGGGCACTAGGAAGGCCGGGCCTCCCCGACTCCCGGGAGGAGGGGCTAGCCCACTTGCGCCCTGGCCCCCAAAGCCTGCGGTGCCATCTGCCTGTCTCGGCACTTCTGACTCCACAGAGCCTTTCCTACACCTGGGCTGCCTGCCGTGGCAAAGTGCAGGCGTGGGGTGAGGCCATGGCTTTGTCTTTCCAGGAAAAAATGAGCCCCTGGCCGAAGCAGCAGGCCCAGGCAGAGCCTTGAGCTTGAAGCCCAGTAGGTCTGTGGCCCTCAGGGCCAGAGCCATGCTTTCAAGGCAGGGAAGCGGCCTGCAAGCTGAGTGGGAGTGGGGGAGGGGAGGGAGACAGCTGAAGCCCAGTCCAGAAGGGCGGCGATGGAAGAGCTGCAGCTGGGTCAGAGCCTGGAGGGAGGGCGGGGCCTTCACTGAGGACCCCCCCCCCCCGAGGCCAGCCCTAGGCCCCGGCGGTCGCGCATGCGCCCTTGGCCTGTGCGGTGTGTGGGGGGTTGAACCCAAGCCCGCAGGGCTCCCGGAGCGGCCAGAGAAAGAAGGGCCCATGGAGAGGTAGGCGAGGTGGGCAGGGGGCGCCACCTTACTCTGCTCAGCTCCCTGAGGGAGAGAGACAGAGACAGAGACAGAGAGAGAGATCCCTGACCTCTGAGTCTCTGCCTCCACCGCTGGCTGGTGCCAACTCACGCGCCATCCCACTTCCAGCCATCACCCCCACACCTGCCCCGGGGCCAGCCCCACCACAGAGAGGCCGGTTGGTTCCTGCTCACCTCTGTGCCGTCCCTTCCCGACCTGACCCCAGTGCAGGGGATAAGCTTCAGACAAGTCTTTCCATGTCCCTCTGCATGACAATAGACTTCCTCCCCTCTCCCATTCCACAGGCCCACCCGGGACATCCACCTTTGTCATTAGCTCAGGAGAGGATGCAAGATGAGAATCTCTGCTATTGTGTGGGGAGACTCAGTTTCCCGGGTTTCCCCCATGGACACATGTTCTTCAGCTGGGTCTGATTTTCTCCAGACAAGCTGTCTTGGGAAGGATTTGGCCAGCCCTAAGAACCTGAAGGGAAAGGGCGGAGGGGGGTTCTCTCTCTGCCCCCGACAGCCCCGAGCTGGGTCGGTCCCTCAGACCCGGCCAGGGGCAGCCCATCCCCCGGCGCCCTTCCCCGGGGCATCCAAGGGCAGGCTCGGCGCCAGCCCCACCCCGCTCGCCACTGCCCGACCATCGTCCTCCCTCGGGGGGCCTGGGCAGGACAGGGACCCGGCTGTGGGAGGCCTCCAGATCTCAGGCCTGGCACACCGTTTACCAGGCTGCTTCCTCCTCTGACGGGGGCCCAGCACACGCCCCAGGAGACTTGGCAGCCGCCCCCAGGGCTCTAGCCTCTGGAACTCGTCCCCTTGGAAGGGGCCTGGCCCAGGTGCCAGGTTCGGCTGGTCGGCCAGCCTCCTTTGGAGAAAGCAGGCAAGCCGAGCCAGGCTTGCAGTGGCCCTGGCGTGACACCTGCCACCTCAGGCAGAGGGCCTCCCGCGTGCCCTCCATGGCGGGTTTCTCCCCGGAGCCGTGGCCTGGGCACTAGGAAGGCCGGGCCTCCCCGACTCCCGGGAGGAGGGGCTAGCCCACTTGCGCCCTGGCCCCCAAAGCCTGCGGTGCCATCTGCCTGTCTCGGCACTTCTGACTCCACAGAGCCTTTCCTACACCTGGGCTGCCTGCCGTGGCAAAGTGCAGGCGTGGGGTGAGGCCATGGCTTCTATTTCCAGGAAAAAATGAGCCCCTGGCCGAAGCAGCAGGCCCAGGCAGAGCCTTGAGCTTGAAGCCCAGTAGGTCTGTGGCCCTCAGGGCCAGAGCCATGCTTTCAAGGCAGGGAAGCGGCCTGCAAGCTGAGTGGGAGTGGGGGAGGGGAGGGAGACAGCTGAAGCCGAGTCCAGAAGGGCGGCGATGGAAGAGCTGCAGCTGGGTCAGAGCCTGGAGGGAGGGCGGGGCCTTCACTGAGGACCCCCCCCCCCGAGGCCAGCCCTAGGCCCCGGCGGTCGCGCATGCGCCCTTGGCCTGTGCGGTGTGTGGGGGGTTGAACCCAAGCCCGCAGGGCTCCCGGAGCGGCCAGAGAAAGAAGGGCCCATGGAGAGGTAGGCGAGGTGGGCAGGGGGCGCCACCTTACTCTGCTCAGCTCCCTGAGGGAGAGAGACAGAGACAGAGACAGAGAGAGAGATCCCTGACCTCTGAGTCTCTGCCTCCACCGCTGGCTGGTGCCAACTCACGCGCCATCCCACTTCCAGCCATCACCCCCACGCCTGCCCCGGGGCCAGCCCCACCACAGAGAGGCCGGTTGGTTCCTGCTCACCTCTGTGCCGTCCCTTCCCGACCTGACCCCAGTGCAGGGGATAAGCTTCAGACAAGTCTTTCCATGTCCCTCTGCATGACAATAGACTTCCTCCCCTCTCCCATTCCACAGGCCCACCCGGGACATCCACCTTTGTCATTAGCTCAGGAGAGGATGCAAGATGAGAATCTCTGCTATTGTGTGGGGAGACTCAGTTTCCCGGGTTTCCCTCATGGACACATGTTCTTCAGCTGGGTCTGATTTTCTCCAGACAAGCTGTCTTGGGAAGGATTTGGCCAGCCCTAAGAACCTGAAGGGAAAGGGCGGAGGGGGGTTCTCTCTCTGCCCCCGACAGCCCCGAGCTGGGTCGGTCACTCAGACCCGGCCAGGGGCAGCCCATCCCCCGGCGCCCTTCCCCGGGGCATCCAAGGGCAGGCTCGGCGCCAGCCCCACCCCGCTCGCCACTGCCCGACCATCGTCCTCCCTCGGGGGGCCTGGGCAGGACAGGGACCCGGCTGTGGGAGGCCTCCAGATCTCAGGCCTGGCACACCGTTTACCAGGCTGCTTCCTCCTCTGACGGGGGCCCAGCACTCGCCCCAGGAGACTTGGCAGCCGCCCCCAGGGCTCTAGCCTCTGGAACTCGTCCCCTTGGAAGGGGCCTGGCCCAGGTGCCAGGTTCGGCTGGTCGGCCAGCCTCCTTTGGAGAAAGCAGGCAAGCCGAGCCAGGCTTGCAGTGGCCCTGGCGTGACACCTGCCACCTCAGGCAGAGGGCCTCCCGCGTGCCCTCCATGGCGGGTTTCTCCCCGGAGCCGTGGCCTGGGCACTAGGAAGGCCGGGCCTCCCCGACTCCCGGGAGGAGGGGCTAGCCCACTTGCGCCCTGGCCCCCAAAGCCTGCGGTGCCATCTGCCTGTCTCGGCACTTCTGACTCCACAGAGCCTTTCCTACACCTGGGCTGCCTGCCGTGGCAAAGTGCAGGCGTGGGGTGAGGCCATGGCTTTGTCTTTCCAGGAAAAAATGAGCCCCTGGCCGAAGCAGCAGGCCCAGGCAGAGCCTTGAGCTTGAAGCCCAGTAGGTCTGTGGCCCTCAGGGCCAGAGCCATGCTTTCAAGGCAGGGAAGCGGCCTGCAAGCTGAGTGGGAGTGGGGGAGGGGAGGGAGACAGCTGAAGCCGAGTCCAGAAGGGCGGCGATGGAAGAGCTGCAGCTGGGTCAGAGCCTGGAGGGAGGGCGGGGCCTTCACTGAGGACCCCCCCCCCCCGAGGCCAGCCCTAGGCCCCGGCGGTCGCGCATGCGCCCTTGGCCTGTGCGGTGTGTGGGGGGTTGAACCCAAGCCCGCAGGGCTCCCGGAGCGGCCAGAGAAAGAAGGGCCCATGGAGAGGTAGGCGAGGTGGGCAGGGGGCGCCACCTTACTCTGCTCAGCTCCCTGAGGGAGAGAGACAGAGACAGAGACAGAGAGAGAGATCCCTGACCTCTGAGTCTCTGCCTCCACCGCTGGCTGGTGCCAACTCACGCGCCATCCCACTTCCAGCCATCACGCCCACGCCTGTCCCGGGGCCAGCCCCACCACAGAGAGGCCGGTTGGTTCCTGCTCACCTCTGTGCCGTCCCTTCCCGACCTGACCCCAGTGCAGGGGATAAGCTTCAGACAAGTCTTTCCATGTCCCTCTGCATGACAATAGACTTCCTCCCCTCTCCCATTCCACAGGCCCACCCGGGACATCCACCTTTGTCATTAGCTCAGGAGAGGATGCAAGATGAGAATCTCTGCTATTGTGTGGGGAGACTCAGTTTCCCGGGTTTCCCCCATGGACACATGTTCTTCAGCTGGGTCTGATTTTCTCCAGACAAGCTGTCTTGGGAAGGATTTGGCCAGCCCTAAGAACCTGAAGGGAAAGGGCGGAGGGGGGTTCTCTCTCTGCCCCCGACAGCCCCGAGCTGGGTCGGTCCCTCAGACCCGGCCAGGGGCAGCCCATCCCCCGGCGCCCTTCCCCGGGGCATCCAAGGGCAGGCTCGGCGCCAGCCCCACCCCGCTCGCCACTGCCCGACCATCGTCCTCCCTCGGGGGGCCTGGGCAGGACAGGGACTTGGCTGTGGGAGGCCTCCAGATCTCAGGCCTGGCACACCGTTTACCAGGCTGCTTCCTCCTCTGACGGGGGCCCAGCACACGCCCCAGGAGACTTGGCAGCCGCCCCCAGGGCTCTAGCCTCTGGAACTCGTCCCCTTGGAAGGGGCCTGGCCCAGGTGCCAGGTTCGGCTGGTCGGCCAGCCTCCTTTGGAGAAAGCAGGCAAGCCGAGCCAGGCTTGCAGTGGCCCTGGCGTGACACCTGCCTCCTCAGGCAGAGGGCCTCCCGCGTGCCCTCCATGGCGGGTTTCTCCCCGGAGCCGTGGCCTGGGCACTAGGAAGGCCGGGCCTCCCCGACTCCCGGGAGGAGGGGCTAGCCCACTTGCGCCCTGGCCCCCAAAGCCTGCGGTGCCATCTGCCTGTCTCGGCACTTCTGACTCCACAGAGACTTTCCTACACCTGGGCTGCCTGCCGTGGCAAAGTGCAGGCGTGGGGTGAGGCCATGGCTTTGTCTTTCCAGGAAAAAATGAGCCCCTGGCCGAAGCAGCAGGCCTAGGCAGAGCCTTGAGCTTGAAGCCCAGTAGGTCTGTGGCCCTCAGGGCCAGAGCCATGCTTTCAAGGCAGGGAAGCGGCCTGCAAGCTGAGTGGGAGTGGGGGAGGGGAGGGAGACAGCTGAAGCCGAGTCCAGAAGGGCGGCGATGGAAGAGCTGCAGCTGGGTCAGAGCCTGGAGGGAGGGCGGGGCCTTCACTGAGGACCCCCCCCCCCCCGAGGCCAGCCCTAGGCCCCGGCGGTCGCGCATGCGCCCTTGGCCTGTGCAGTGTGTGGGGGATTGAACCCAAGCCCGCAGGGCTCCCGGAGCAGCCAGAGAAAGAAGGGCCCATGGAGAGGTAGGCGAGGTGGGCAGGGGGCGCCACCTTACTCTGCTCAGCTCCCTGAGGGAGAGAGAGAGAGACAGAGACAGAGAGAGAGATCCCTGACTTCTGACTCCACAGAGCCTTTCCTACATCTGGGCTGCCTGCCGTGGCAAAGTGCAGGCGTGGGGTGAGGCCATGGCTTCTCTTTCCAGGAAAAAGTGAGCCCCTGGCCGAAGCAGCAGGCCCAGGCAGAGCCTTGAGCTTGAAGCCCAGTAGGTCTGTGGCCCTCAGGGCCAGAGCAATGCTTTCAAGGCAGGGAAGCGGCCTGCAAGCTGAGTGGGAGTGGGGGAGGGGAGGGAGACAGCTGAAGCCGAGTCCAGAAGGGCGGCGATGGAAGAGCTGCAGCTGGGTCAGAGCCTGGAGGGAGGGCGGGGCCTTCACTGAGGACCCCCCACCCCTAGGGCTGGCTGAAGAGGCCAGCCCTAGGCCCCCGGCGGTCGCGCATGCGCCCTTGGCCTGTGCGGTGTGTGGGGGCTTGAACCCAAGCCCGCAGGGCTCCCGGAGCGGCCAGAGAAAGAAGGGCCCATGGAGAGGTAGGCGAGGTGGGCAGGGGGCGCCACCTTACTCTCCTCAGCTCCCTGAGGGAGAGAGAGAGAGACAGAGACAGAGAGAGAGATCCCTGACTTCTGACTCCACAGAGCCTTTCCTACATCTGGGCTGCCTGCCGTGGCAAAGTGCAGGCGTGGGGTGAGGCCATGCCTTCTCTTTCCAGGAAAAAGTGAGCCCCTGGCCGAAGCAGCAGGCCCAGGCAGAGCCTTGAGCTTGAAGCCCAGTAGGTCTGTGGCCCTCAGGGCCAGAGCCATGCTTTCAAGGCAGGGAAGCGGCCTGCAAGCTGAGTGGGAGTGGGGGAGGGGAGGGAGACAGCTGAAGCCGAGTCCAGAAGGGCGGCGATGGAAGAGCTGCAGCTGGGTCAGAGCCTGGAGGGAGGGCGGGGCCTTCACTGAGGACCCCCCCCCCCCCCGAGGCCAGCCCTAGGCCCCGGTGGTCGCGCATGCGCCCTTGGCCTGTGCGGTGTGTGGGGGGTTGAACCCAAGCCCGCAGGGCTCCCGGAGCGGCCAGAGAAAGAAGGGCCCATGGAGAGGTAGGCGAGGTGGGCAGGGGGCGCCACCTTACTCTGCTCAGCTCCCTGAGGGAGAGAGACAGAGACAGAGACAGAGAGAGAGATCCCTGACCTCTGAGTCTCTGCCTCCACCGCTGGCTGGTGCCAACTCACGCGCCATCCCACTTCCAGCCATCACCCCCACTCCTGCCCCGGGGCCAGCCCCACCACAGAGAGGCCGGTTGGTTCCTGCTCACCTCTGTGCCGTCCCTTCCCGACCTGACCCCAGTGCAGGGGATAAGCTTCAGACAAGTCTTTCCATGTCCCTCTGCATGACAATAGACTTCCTCCCCTCTCCCATTCCACAGGCCCACCCGGGACATCCACCTTTGTCATTAGCTCAGGAGAGGATGCAAGATGAGAATCTCTGCTATTGTGTGGGGTGACTCAGTTTCCCGGGTTTCCCCCATGGACACATGTTCTTCAGCTGGGTCTGATTTTCTCCAGACAAGCTGTCTTGGGAAGGATTTGGCCAGCCCTAAGAACCTGAAGGGAAAGGGCGGAGGGGGGTTCTCTCTCTGCCCCCGACAGCCCCGAGCTGGGTCGGTCCCTCAGACCCGGCCAGGGGCAGCCCATCCCCCGGCGCCCTTCCCCGGGGCATCCAAGGGCAGGCTCGGCGCCAGCCCCACCCCGCTCGCCACTGCCCGACCATCGTCCTCCCTCGGGGGGCCTGGGCAGGACAGGGACCCGGCTGTGGGAGGCCTCCAGATCTCAGGCCTGGCACACCGTTTACCAGGCTGCTTCCTCCTCTGACGGGGGCCCAGCACACGCCCCAGGAGACTTGGCAGCCGCCCCCAGGGCTCTAGCCTCTGGAACTCGTCCCCTTGGAAGGGGCCTGGCCCAGGTGCCAGGTTCGGCTGGTCGGCCAGCCTCCTTTGGAGAAAGCAGGCAAGCCGAGCCAGGCTTGCAGTGGCCCTGGCGTGACACCTGCCACCTCAGGCAGAGGGCCTCCCGCGTGCCCTCCATGGCGGGTTTCTCCCCGGAGCCGTGGCCTGGGCACTAGGAAGGCCGGGCCTCCCCGACTCCCGGGAGGAGGGGCTAGCCCAGTTGCGCCCTGGCCCCCAAACCCTCTGGTGCCATCTGCCTGTCTCGGCACTTCTGACTCCACAGAGCCTTTCCTACATCTGGGCTGCCTGCCGTGGCAAAGTGCAGGCGTGGGGTGAGGCCATGGCTTTGTCTTTCCAGGAAAAAATGAGCCCCTGGCCGAAGCAGCAGGCCCAGGCAGAGCCTTGAGCTTGAAGCCCAGTAGGTCTGTGGCCCTCAGGGCCAGAGCCATGCTTTCAAGGCAGGGAAGCGGCCTGCAAGCTGAGTGGGAGTGGGGGAGGGGAGGGAGACAGCTGAAGCCGAGTCCAGAAGGGCGGCGATGGAAGAGCTGCAGCTGGGTCAGAGCCTGGAGGGAGGGCGGGGCCTTCACTGAGGACCCCCCCCCCCGAGGCCAGCCCTAGGCCCCGGCGGTCGCGCATGCGCCCTTGGCCTGTGCGGTGTGTGGGGGGTTGAACCCAAGCCCGCAGGGCTCCCGGAGCGGCCAGAGAAAGAAGGGCCCATGGAGAGGTAGGCGAGGTGGGCAGGGGGCGCCACCTTACTCTGCTCAGCTCCCTGAGGGAGAGAGACAGAGACAGAGACAGAGAGAGAGATCCCTGACCTCTGAGTCTCTGCCTCCACCGCTGGCTGGTGCCAACTCACGCGCCATCCCACTTCCAGCCATCACCCCCACGCCTGCCCCGGGGCCAGCCCCACCACAGAGAGGCCGGTTGGTTCCTGCTCACCTCTGTGCCGTCCCTTCCCGACCTGACCCCAGTGCAGGGGATAAGCTTCAGACAAGTCTTTCCATGTCCCTCTGCATGACAATAGACTTCCTCCCCTCTCCCATTCCACAGGCCCACCCGGGACATCCACCTTTGTCATTAGCTCAGGAGAGGATGCAAGATGAGAATCTCTGCTATTGTGTGGGGAGACTCAGTTTCCCGGGTTTCCCCCATGGACACATGTTCTTCAGCTGGGTCTGATTTTCTCCAGACAAGCTGTCTTGGGAAGGATTTGGCCAGCCCTAAGAACCTGAAGGGAAAGGGCGGAGGGGGGTTCTCTCTCTGCCCCCGACAGCCCCGAGCTGGGTCGGTCCCTCAGACCCGGCCAGGGGCAGCCCATCCCCCGGCGCCCTTCCCCGGGGCATCCAAGGGCAGGCTCGGCGCCAGCCCCACCCCGCTCGCCACTGCCCGACCATCGTCCTCCCTCGGGGGGCCTGGGCAGGACAGGGACCCGGCTGTGGGAGGCCTCCAGATCTCAGGCCTGGCACACCGTTTACCAGGCTGCTTCCTCCTCTGACGGGGGCCCAGCACACGCCCCAGGAGACTTGGCAGCCGCCCCCAGGGCTCTAGCCTCTGGAACTCGTCCCCTTGGAAGGGGCCTGGCCCAGGTGCCAGGTTCGGCTGGTCGGCCAGCCTCCTTTGGAGAAAGCAGGCAAGCCGAGCCAGGCTTGCAGTGGCCCTGGCGTGACACCTGCCACCTCAGGCAGAGGGCCTCCCGCGTGCCCTCCATGGCGGGTTTCTCCCCGGAGCCGTGGCCTGGGCACTAGGAAGGCCGGGCCTCCCCGACTCCCGGGAGGAGGGGTAGCCCACTTGCGCCCTGGCCCCCAAAGCCTGCGGTGCCATCTGCCTGTCTCGGCATTTCTGACTCCACAGAGCCTTTCCTACACCTGGGCTGCCTGCCGTGGCAAAGTGCAGGCGTGGGGTGAGGCCATGGCTTTGTCTTTCCAGGAAAAAATGAGCCCCTGGCCGAAGCAGCAGGCCCAGGCAGAGCTTTGAGCTTGAAGCCCAGTAGGTCTGTGGCCCTCAGGGCCAGAGCCATGCTTTCAAGGCAGGGAAGCGGCCTGCAAGCTGAGTGGGAGTGGGGGAGGGGAGGGAGACAGCTGAAGCCCAGTCCAGAAGGGCGGCGATGGAAGAGCTGCAGCTGGGTCAGAGCCTGGAGGGAGGGCGGGGCCTTCACTGAGGACCCCCCCCCCCCGAGGCCAGCCCTAGGCCCCGGCGGTCGCGCATGCGCCCTTGGCCTGTGCAGTGTGTGGGGGATTGAACCCAAGCCCGCAGGGCTCCCGGAGCAGCCAGAGAAAGAAGGGCCCATGGAGAGGTAGGCGAGGTGGGCAGGGGGCGCCACCTTACTCTGCTCAGCTCCCTGAGGGAGAGAGAGAGAGACAGAGACAGAGAGAGAGATCCCTGACTTCTGACTCCACAGAGCCTTTCCTACATCTGGGCTGCCTGCCGTGGCAAAGTGCAGGCGTGGGGTGAGGCCATGGCTTCTCTTTCCAGGAAAAAGTGAGCCCCTGGCCGAAGCAGCAGGCCCAGGCAGAGCCTTGAGCTTGAAGCCCAGTAGGTCTGTGGCCCTGAGGGCCAGAGCAATGCTTTCAAGGCAGGGAAGCGGCCTGCAAGCTGAGTGGGAGTGGGGGAGGGGAGGGAGACAGCTGAAGCCGAGTCCAGAAGGGCGGCGATGGAAGAGCTGCAGCTGGGTCAGAGCCTGGAGGGAGGGCGGGGCCTTCACTGAGGACCCCCCACCCCTAGGGCTGGCTGAAGAGGCCAGCCCTAGGCCCCCGGCGGTCGCGCATGCGCCCTTGGCCTGTGCGGTGTGTGGGGGCTTGAACCCAAGCCCGCAGGGCTCCCGGAGCGGCCAGAGAAAGAAGGGCCCATGGAGAGGTAGGCGAGGTGGGCAGGGGGCGCCACCTTACTCTCCTCAGCTCCCTGAGGGAGAGAGAGAGAGACAGAGACAGAGAGAGAGATCCCTGACTTCTGACTCCACAGAGCCTTTCCTACATCTGGGCTGCCTGCCGTGGCAAAGTGCAGGCGTGGGGTGAGGCCATGCCTTCTCTTTCCAGGAAAAAGTGAGCCCCTGGCCGAAGCAGCAGGCCCAGGCAGAGCCTTGAGCTTGAAGCCCAGTAGGTCTGTGGCCCTCAGGGCCAGAGCCATGCTTTCAAGGCAGGGAAGCGGCCTGCAAGCTGAGTGGGAGTGGGGGAGGGGAGGGAGACAGCTGAAGCCGAGTCCAGAAGGGCGGCGATGGAAGAGCTGCAGCTGGGTCAGAGCCTGGAGGGAGGGCGGGGCCTTCACTGAGGACCCCCCCCCCCCCCGAGGCCAGCCCTAGGCCCCGGTGGTCGCGCATGGGCCCTTGGCCTGTGCGGTGTGTGGGGGGTTGAACCCAAGCCCGCAGGGCTCCCGGAGCGGCCAGAGAAAGAAGGGCCCATGGAGAGGTAGGCGAGGTGGGCAGGGGGCGCCACCTTACTCTGCTCAGCTCCCTGAGGGAGAGAGACAGAGACAGAGACAGAGAGAGAGATCCCTGACCTCTGAGTCTCTGCCTCCACCGCTGGCTGGTGCCAACTCACGCGCCATCCCACTTCCAGCCATCACCCCCACTCCTGCCCCGGGGCCAGCCCCACCACAGAGAGGCCGGTTGGTTCCTGCTCACCTCTGTGCCGTCCCTTCCCGACCTGACCCCAGTGCAGGGGATAAGCTTCAGACAAGTCTTTCCATGTCCCTCTGCATGACAATAGACTTCCTCCCCTCTCCCATTCCACAGGCCCACCCGGGACATCCACCTTTGTCATTAGCTCAGGAGAGGATGCAAGATGAGAATCTCTGCTATTGTGTGGGGTGACTCAGTTTCCCGGGTTTCCCCCATGGACACATGTTCTTCAGCTGGGTCTGATTTTCTCCAGACAAGCTGTCTTGGGAAGGATTTGGCCAGCCCTAAGAACCTGAAGGGAAAGGGCGGAGGGGGGTTCTCTCTCTGCCCCCGACAGCCCCGAGCTGGGTCGGTCCCTCAGACCCGGCCAGGGGCAGCCCATCCCCCGGCGCCCTTCCCCGGGGCATCCAAGGGCAGGCTCGGCGCCAGCCCCACCCCGCTCGCCACTGCCCGACCATCGTCCTCCCTCGGGGGGCCTGGGCAGGACAGGGACCCGGCTGTGGGAGGCCTCCAGATCTCAGGCCTGGCACACCGTTTACCAGGCTGCTTCCTCCTCTGACGGGGGCCCAGCACACGCCCCAGGAGACTTGGCAGCCGCCCCCAGGGCTCTAGCCTCTGGAACTCGTCCCCTTGGAAGGGGCCTGGCCCAGGTGCCAGGTTCGGCTGGTCGGCCAGCCTCCTTTGGAGAAAGCAGGCAAGCCGAGCCAGGCTTGCAGTGGCCCTGGCGTGACACCTGCCACCTCAGGCAGAGGGCCTCCCGCGTGCCCTCCATGGCGGGTTTCTCCCCGGAGCCGTGGCCTGGGCACTAGGAAGGCCGGGCCTCCCCGACTCCCGGGAGGAGGGGCTAGCCCAGTTGCGCCCTGGCCCCCAAACCCTCTGGTGCCATCTGCCTGTCTCGGCACTTCTGACTCCACAGAGCCTTTCCTACATCTGGGCTGCCTGCCGTGGCAAAGTGCAGGCGTGGGGTGAGGCCATGGCTTTGTCTTTCCAGGAAAAAATGAGCCCCTGGCCGAAGCAGCAGGCCCAGGCAGAGCCTTGAGCTTGAAGCCCAGTAGGTCTGTGGCCCTCAGGGCCAGAGCCATGCTTTCAAGGCAGGGAAGCGGCCTGCAAGCTGAGTGGGAGTGGGGGAGGGGAGGGAGACAGCTGAAGCCGAGTCCAGAAGGGCGGCGATGGAAGAGCTGCAGCTGGGTCAGAGCCTGGAGGGAGGGCGGGGCCTTCACTGAGGACCCCCCCCCCCCGAGGCCAGCCCTAGGCCCCGGCGGTCGCGCATGCGCCCTTGGCCTGTGCGGTGTGTGGGGGGTTGAACCCAAGCCCGCAGGGCTCCCGGAGCGGCCAGAGAAAGAAGGGCCCATGGAGAGGTAGGCGAGGTGGGCAGGGGGCGCCACCTTACTCTGCTCAGCTCCCTGAGGGAGAGAGACAGAGACAGAGACAGAGAGAGAGATCCCTGACCTCTGAGTCTCTGCCTCCACCGCTGGCTGGTGCCAACTCACGCGCCATCCCACTTCCAGCCATCACCCCCACGCCTGCCCCGGGGCCAGCCCCACCACAGAGAGGCCGGTTGGTTCCTGCTCACCTCTGTGCCGTCCCTTCCCGACCTGACCCCAGTGCAGGGGATAAGCTTCAGACAAGTCTTTCCATGTCCCTCTGCATGACAATAGACTTCCTCCCCTCTCCCATTCCACAGGCCCACCCGGGACATCCACCTTTGTCATTAGCTCAGGAGAGGATGCAAGATGAGAATCTCTGCTATTGTGTGGGGAGACTCAGTTTCCCGGGTTTCCCCCATGGACACATGTTCTTCAGCTGGGTCTGATTTTCTCCAGACAAGCTGTCTTGGGAAGGATTTGGCCAGCCCTAAGAACCTGAAGGGAAAGGGCGGAGGGGGGTTCTCTCTCTGCCCCCGACAGCCCCGAGCTGGGTCGGTCCCTCAGACCCGGCCAGGGGCAGCCCATCCCCCGGCGCCCTTCCCCGGGGCATCCAAGGGCAGGCTCGGCGCCAGCCCCACCCCGCTCGCCACTGCCCGACCATCGTCCTCCCTCGGGGGGCCTGGGCAGGACAGGGACCCGGCTGTGGGAGGCCTCCAGATCTCAGGCCTGGCACACCGTTTACCAGGCTGCTTCCTCCTCTGACGGGGGCCCAGCACACGCCCCAGGAGACTTGGCAGCCGCCCCCAGGGCTCTAGCCTCTGGAACTCGTCCCCTTGGAAGGGGCCTGGCCCAGGTGCCAGGTTCGGCTGGTCGGCCAGCCTCCTTTGGAGAAAGCAGGCAAGCCGAGCCAGGCTTGCAGTGGCCCTGGCGTGACACCTGCCACCTCAGGCAGAGGGCCTCCCGCGTGCCCTCCATGGCGGGTTTCTCCCCGGAGCCGTGGCCTGGGCACTAGGAAGGCCGGGCCTCCCCGACTCCCGGGAGGAGGGGTAGCCCACTTGCGCCCTGGCCCCCAAAGCCTGCGGTGCCATCTGCCTGTCTCGGCATTTCTGACTCCACAGAGCCTTTCCTACACCTGGGCTGCCTGCCGTGGCAAAGTGCAGGCGTGGGGTGAGGCCATGGCTTTGTCTTTCCAGGAAAAAATGAGCCCCTGGCCGAAGCAGCAGGCCCAGGCAGAGCTTTGAGCTTGAAGCCCAGTAGGTCTGTGGCCCTCAGGGCCAGAGCCATGCTTTCAAGGCAGGGAAGCGGCCTGCAAGCTGAGTGGGAGTGGGGGAGGGGAGGGAGACAGCTGAAGCCCAGTCCAGAAGGGCGGCGATGGAAGAGCTGCAGCTGGGTCAGAGCCTGGAGGGAGGGCGGGGCCTTCACTGAGGACCCCCCCCCCCCCGAGGCCAGCCCTAGGCCCCGGCGGTCGCGCATGCGCCCTTGGCCTGTGCGGTGTGTGGGGGGTTGAACCCAAGCCCGCAGGGCTCCCGGAGCAGCCAGAGAAAGAAGGGCCCATGGAGAGGTAGGCGAGGTGGGCAGGGGGCGCCACCTTACTCTGCTCAGCTCCCTGAGGGAGAGAGAGAGAGACAGAGACAGAGAGAGAGATCCCTGACTTCTGACTCCACAGAGCCTTTCCTACATCTGGGCTGCCTGCCGTGGCAAAGTGCAGGCGTGGGGTGAGGCCATGGCTTCTCTTTCCAGGAAAAAGTGAGCCCCTGGCCGAAGCAGCAGGCCCAGGCAGAGCCTTGAGCTTGAAGCCCAGTAGGTCTGTGGCCCTCAGGGCCAGAGCAATGCTTTCAAGGCAGGGAAGCGGCCTGCAAGCTGAGTGGGAGTGGGGGAGGGGAGGGAGACAGCTGAAGCCGAGTCCAGAAGGGCGGCGATGGAAGAGCTGCAGCTGGGTCAGAGCCTGGAGGGAGGGCGGGGCCTTCACTGAGGACCCCCCACCCCTAGGGCTGGCTGAAGAGGCCAGCCCTAGGCCCCCGGCGGTCGCGCATGCGCCCTTGGCCTGTGCGGTGTGTGGGGGCTTGAACCCAAGCCCGCAGGGCTCCCGGAGCGGCCAGAGAAAGAAGGGCCCATGGAGAGGTAGGCGAGGTGGGCAGGGGGCGCCACCTTACTCTCCTCAGCTCCCTGAGGGAGAGAGAGAGAGACAGAGACAGAGAGAGAGATCCCTGACTTCTGACTCCACAGAGCCTTTCCTACATCTGGGCTGCCTGCCGTGGCAAAGTGCAGGCGTGGGGTGAGGCCATGCCTTCTCTTTCCAGGAAAAAGTGAGCCCCTGGCCGAAGCAGCAGGCCCAGGCAGAGCCTTGAGCTTGAAGCCCAGTAGGTCTGTGGCCCTCAGGGCCAGAGCCATGCTTTCAAGGCAGGGAAGCGGCCTGCAAGCTGAGTGGGAGTGGGGGAGGGGAGGGAGACAGCTGAAGCCGAGTCCAGAAGGGCGGCGATGGAAGAGCTGCAGCTGGGTCAGAGCCTGGAGGGAGGGCGGGGCCTTCACTGAGGACCCCCCCCCCCCGAGGCCAGCCCTAGGCCCCGTTGGTCGCGCATGCGCCCTTGGCCTGTGCGGTGTGTGGGGGGTTGAACCCAAGCCCGCAGGGCTCCCGGAGCGGCCAGAGAAAGAAGGGCCCATGGAGAGGTAGGCGAGGTGGGCAGGGGGCGCCACCTTACTCTGCTCAGCTCCCTGAGGGAGAGAGACAGAGACAGAGACAGAGAGAGAGATCCCTGACCTCTGAGTCTCTGCCTCCACCGCTGGCTGGTGCCAACTCACGCGCCATCCCACTTCCAGCCATCACCCCCACTCCTGCCCCGGGGCCAGCCCCACCACAGAGAGGCCGGTTGGTTCCTGCTCACCTCTGTGCCGTCCCTTCCCGACCTGACCCCAGTGCAGGGGATAAGCTTCAGACAAGTCTTTCCATGTCCCTCTGCATGACAATAGACTTCCTCCCCTCTCCCATTCCACAGGCCCACCCGGGACATCCACCTTTGTCATTAGCTCAGGAGAGGATGCAAGATGAGAATCTCTGCTATTGTGTGGGGTGACTCAGTTTCCCGGGTTTCCCCCATGGACACATGTTCTTCAGCTGGGTCTGATTTTCTCCAGACAAGCTGTCTTGGGAAGGATTTGGCCAGCCCTAAGAACCTGAAGGGAAAGGGCGGAGGGGGGTTCTCTCTCTGCCCCCGACAGCCCCGAGCTGGGTCGGTCCCTCAGACCCGGCCAGGGGCAGCCCATCCCCCGGCGCCCTTCCCCGGGGCATCCAAGGGCAGGCTCGGCGCCAGCCCCACCCCGCTCGCCACTGCCCGACCATCGTCCTCCCTCGGGGGGCCTGGGCAGGACAGGGACCCGGCTGTGGGAGGCCTCCAGATCTCAGGCCTGGCACACCGTTTACCAGGCTGCTTCCTCCTCTGACGGGGGCCCAGCACACGCCCCAGGAGACTTGGCAGCCGCCCCCAGGGCTCTAGCCTCTGGAACTCGTCCCCTTGGAAGGGGCCTGGCCCAGGTGCCAGGTTCGGCTGGTCGGCCAGCCTCCTTTGGAGAAAGCAGGCAAGCCGAGCCAGGCTTGCAGTGGCCCTGGCGTGACACCTGCCACCTCAGGCAGAGGGCCTCCCGCGTGCCCTCCATGGCGGGTTTCTCCCCGGAGCCGTGGCCTGGGCACTAGGAAGGCCGGGCCTCCCCGACTCCCGGGAGGAGGGGCTAGCCCAGTTGCGCCCTGGCCCCCAAACCCTCTGGTGCCATCTGCCTGTCTCGGCACTTCTGACTCCACAGAGCCTTTCCTACATCTGGGCTGCCTGCCGTGGCAAAGTGCAGGCGTGGGGTGAGGCCATGGCTTTGTCTTTCCAGGAAAAAATGAGCCCCTGGCCGAAGCAGCAGGCCCAGGCAGAGCCTTGAGCTTGAAGCCCAGTAGGTCTGTGGCCCTCAGGGCCAGAGCCATGCTTTCAAGGCAGGGAAGCGGCCTGCAAGCTGAGTGGGAGTGGGGGAGGGGAGGGAGACAGCTGAAGCCGAGTCCAGAAGGGCGGCGATGGAAGAGCTGCAGCTGGGTCAGAGCCTGGAGGGAGGGCGGGGCCTTCACTGAGGACCCCCCCCCCCCCCGAGGCCAGCCCTAGGCCCCGGCGGTCGCGCATGCGCCCTTGGCCTGTGCGGTGTGTGGGGGGTTGAACCCAAGCCCGCAGGGCTCCCGGAGCGGCCAGAGAAAGAAGGGCCCATGGAGAGGTAGGCGAGGTGGGCAGGGGGCACCACCTTACTCTCCTCAGCTCCCTGAGGGAGAGAGACAGAGACAGAGACAGAGAGAGAGATCCCTGACCTCTGAGTCTCTGCCTCCACCGCTGGCTGGTGCCAACTCACGCGCCATCCCACTTCCAGCCATCACCCCCACGCCTGCCCCGGGGCCAGCCCCACAACAGAGAGGCCGGTTGGTTCCTGCTCACCTCTGTGCTGTCCCTTCCCGACCTGACCCCAGTGCAGGGGATAAGCTTCAGACAAGTCTTTCCATGTCCCTCTGCATGACAGTAGACTTCCTCCCCTCTCCCTTTCCACAGGCCCACCCGGGACATCCACCTTTGTCATTAGCTCAGGAGAGGATGCAAGATGAGAATCTCTGCTATTGTGTGGGGAGACTCAGTTTCCCGGGTTTCCCCCATGGACACATGTTCTTCAGCTGGGTCTGATTTTCTCCAGACAAGCTGTCTTGGGAAGGATTTGGCCAGCCCTAAGAACCTGAAGGGAAAGGGCGGAGGGGGGTTCTCTCTCTGCCCCCGACAGCCCCGAGCTGGGTCGGTCCCTCAGACCCGGCCAGGGGCAGCCCATCCCCCGGCGCCCTTCCCCGGGGCATCCAAGGGCAGGCTCGGCGCCAGCCCCACCCCGCTCGCCACTGCCCGACCATCGTCCTCCCTCGGGGGGCCTGGGCAGGACAGGGACCCGGCTGTGGGAGGCCTCCAGATCTCAGGCCTGGCACACCGTTTACCAGGCTGCTTCCTCCTCTGACGGGGGCCCAGCACACGCCCCAGGAGACTTGGCAGCCGCCCCCAGGGCTCTAGCCTCTGGAACTCGTCCCCTTGGAAGGGGCCTGGCCCAGGTGCCAGGTTCGGCTGGTCGGCCAGCCTCCTTTGGAGAAAGCAGGCAAGCTGAGCCAGGCTTGCAGTGGCCCTGGCGTGACACCTGCCACCTCAGGCAGAGGGCCTCCCGCGTGCCCTCCATGGCGGGTTTCTCCCCGGAGCCGTGGCCTGGGCACTAGGAAGGCCGGGCCTCCCCGACTCCCGGGAGGAGGGGCTAGCCCACTTGCGCCCTGGCCCCCAAAGCCTGCGGTGCCATCTGCCTGTCTCGGCACTTCTGACTCCACAGAGCCTTTCCTACACCTGGGCTGCCTGCCGTGGCAAAGTGCAGGCGTGGGGTGAGGCCATGGCTTTGTCTTTCCAGGAAAAAATGAGCCCCTGGCCGAAGCAGCAGGCCCAGGCAGAGCCTTGAGCTTGAAGCCCAGTAGGTCTGTGGCCCTCACGGCCAGAGCCATGCTTTCAAGGCAGGGAAGCGGCCTGCAAGCTGAGTGGGAGTGGGGGAGGGGAGGGAGACAGCTGAAGCCGAGTCCAGAAGGGCGGCGATGGAAGAGCTGCAGCTGGGTCAGAGCCTGGAGGGAGGGCGGGGCCTTCACTGAGGCCCCCCCCCCCCCCGAGGCCAGCCCTAGGCCCCGGCGGTCGCGCATGCGCCCTTGGCCTGTGCGGTGTGTGGGGGGTTGAACCCAAGCCCAAAGGGCTCCCGGAGCAGCCAGAGAAAGAAGGGCCCATGGAGAGGTAGGCGAGGTGGGCAGGGGGCGCCACCTTACTCTCCTCAGCTCCCTGAGGGAGAGAGAGAGAGACAGAGACAGAGAGAGAGATCCCTGACTTCTGACTCCACAGAGCCTTTCCTACATCTGGGTTGCCTGCCGTGGCAAAGTGCAGGCGTGGGGTGAGGCCATGCCTTCTCTTTCCAGGAAAAAGTGAGCCCCTGGCCGAAGCAGCAGGCCCAGGCAGAGCCTTGAGCTTGAAGCCCAGTAGGTCTGTGGCCCTCAGGGCCAGAGCAATGCTTTCAAGGCAGGGAAGCGGCCTGCAAGCTGAGTGGGAGTGGGGGAGGGGAGAGAGACAGCTGAAGCTGAGTCCAGAAGGGCGGCGATGGAAGAGCTGCAGCTGGGTCAGAGCCTGGAGGGAGGGCGGGGCCTTCACTGAGGACCCCGCACCCCTAGGCCTGGCTGAAGAGGCCAGCCCTAGGCCCCCGGCGGTCGCGCATGCGCCCTTGGCCTGTGCGGTGTGTGGGGGGTTGAACCCAAGCCCGCAGGGCTCCCGGAGCGGCCAGAGAAAGAAGGGCCCATGGAGAGGTAGGCGAGGTGGGCAGGGGGCGCCACCTTACTCTGCTCAGCTCCCTGAGGGAGAGAGAGAGAGACAGAGACAGAGAGAGAGATCCCTGACCTCTGAGTCTCTGCCTCCACCGCTGGCTGGTGCCAACTCACGCGCCATCCCACTTCCAGCCATCACCCCCACGCCTGCCCCGGGGCCAGCCCCACCACAGAGAGGCCGGTTGGTTCCTGCTCACCTCTGTGCCGTCCCTTCCCGACCTGACCCCAGTGCAGGGGATAAGCTTCAGACAAGTCTTTCCATGTCCCTCTGCATGACAATAGACTTCCTCCCCTCTCCCATTCCACAGGCCCACCCGGGACATCCACCTTTGTCATTAGCTCAGGAGAGGATGCAAGATGAGAATCTCTGCTATTGTGTGGGGAGACTCAGTTTCCCGGGTTTCCCCCATGGACACATGTTCTTCAGCTGGGTCTGATTTTCTCCAGACAAGCTGTCTTGGGAAGGATTTGGCCAGCCCTAAGAACCTGAAGGGAAAGGGCGGAGGGGGGTTCTCTCTCTGCCCCCGACAGCCCCGAGCTGGGTCGCTCCCTCAGACCTGGCCAGGGGCAGCCCATCCCCCGGCGCCCTTCCCCGGTGCATCCAAGGGCAGGCTCGGCGCCAGCCCCACCCCGCTCGCCACTGCCCGACCATCGTCCTCCCTCGGGGGGCCTGGGCGGGACAGGGACACGGCTGTGGGAGGCCTCCAGATCTCAGGCCTGGCACACCGTTTACCAGGCTGCTTCCTCCTCTGACGGGGGCCCAGCACACGCCCCAGGAGACTTGGCAGCCGCCCCCAGGGCTCTAGCCTCTGGAACTCGTCCCCTTGGAAGGGGCCTGGCCCAGGTGCCAGGTTCGGCTGGTCGGCCAGCCTCCTTTGGAGAAAGCAGGCAAGCCGAGCCAGGCTTGCAGTGGCCCTGGCGTGACACCTGCCACCTCAGGCAGAGGGCCTCCCGCGTGCCCTCCATGGCGGGTTTCTCCCCGGAGCCGTGGCCTGGGCACTAGGAAGGCCGGGCCTCCCCGACTCCCGGGAGGAGGGGCTAGCCCACTTGCGCCCTGGCCCCCAAAGCCTGCGGTGCCATCTGCCTGTCTCGGCATTTCTGACTCCACAGAGCCTTTCCTACACCTGGGCTGCCTGCCGTGGCAAAGTGCAGGCGTGGGGTGAGGCCATGGCTTTGTCTTTCCAGGAAAAAATGAGCCCCTGGCCGAAGCAGCAGGCCCAGGCAGAGCTTTGAGCTTGAAGCCCAGTAGGTCTGTGGCCCTCAGGGCCAGAGCCATGCTTTCAAGGCAGGGAAGCGGCCTGCAAGCTGAGTGGGAGTGGGGGAGGGGAGGGAGACAGCTGAAGCCGAGTCCAGAAGGGCGGCGATGGAAGAGCTGCAGCTGGGTCAGAGCCTGGAGGGAGGGCGGGGCCTTCACTGAGGACCCCCCCCCCCCCCGAGGCCAGCCCTAGGCCCCGGCGGTCGCGCATGCGCCCTTGGCCTGTGCGGTGTGTGGGGGGTTGAACCCAAGCCCGCAGGGCTCCCGGAGCAGCCAGAGAAAGAAGGGCCCATGGAGAGGTAGGCGAGGTGGGCAGGGGGCGCCACCTTACTCTGCTCAGCTCCCTGAGGGAGAGAGAGAGAGACAGAGACAGAGAGAGAGATCCCTGACTTCTGACTCCACAGAGCCTTTCCTACATCTGGGCTGCCTGCCGTGGCAAAGTGCAGGCGTGGGGTGAGGCCATGGCTTCTCTTTCCAGGAAAAAGTGAGCCCCTGGCCGAAGCAGCAGGCCCAGGCAGAGCCTTGAGCTTGAAGCCCAGTAGGTCTGTGGCCCTCAGGGCCAGAGCAATGCTTTCAAGGCAGGGAAGCGGCCTGCAAGCTGAGTGGGAGTGGGGGAGGGGAGGGAGACAGCTGAAGCCGAGTCCAGAAGGGCGGCGATGGAAGAGCTGCAGCTGGGTCAGAGCCTGGAGGGAGGGCGGGGCCTTCACTGAGGACCCCCCACCCCTAGGGCTGGCTGAAGAGGCCAGCCCTAGGCCCCCGGCGGTCGCGCATGCGCCCTTGGCCTGTGCGGTGTGTGGGGGCTTGAACCCAAGCCCGCAGGGCTCCCGGAGCGGCCAGAGAAAGAAGGGCCCATGGAGAGGTAGGCGAGGTGGGCAGGGGGCGCCACCTTACTCTCCTCAGCTCCCTGAGGGAGAGAGAGAGAGACAGAGACAGAGAGAGAGATCCCTGACTTCTGACTCCACAGAGCCTTTCCTACATCTGGGCTGCCTGCCGTGGCAAAGTGCAGGCGTGGGGTGAGGCCATGCCTTCTCTTTCCAGGAAAAAGTGAGCCCCTGGCCGAAGCAGCAGGCCCAGGCAGAGCCTTGAGCTTGAAGCCCAGTAGGTCTGTGGCCCTCAGGGCCAGAGCCATGCTTTCAAGGCAGGGAAGCGGCCTGCAAGCTGAGTGGGAGTGGGGGAGGGGAGGGAGACAGCTGAAGCCGAGTCCAGAAGGGCGGCGATGGAAGAGCTGCAGCTGGGTCAGAGCCTGGAGGGAGGGCGGGGCCTTCACTGAGGACCCCCCCCCCCCCCCGAGGCCAGCCCTAGGCCCCGGTGGTCGCGCATGCGCCCTTGGCCTGTGCGGTGTGTGGGGTGTTGAACCCAAGCCCGCAGGGCTCCCGGAGCGGCCAGAGAAAGAAGGGCCCATGGAGAGGTAGGCGAGGTGGGCAGGGGGCACCACCTTACTCTCCTCAGCTCCCTGAGGGAGAGAGACAGAGACAGAGACAGAGAGAGAGATCCCTGACCTCTGAGTCTCTGCCTCCACCGCTGGCTGGTGCCAACTCACGCGCCATCCCACTTCCAGCCATCACCCCCACGCCTGCCCCGGGGCCAGCCCCACAACAGAGAGGCCGGTTGGTTCCTGCTCACCTCTGTGCTGTCCCTTCCCGACCTGACCCCAGTGCAGGGGATAAGCTTCAGACAAGTCTTTCCATGTCCCTCTGCATGACAGTAGACTTCCTCCCCTCTCCCTTTCCACAGGCCCACCCGGGACATCCACCTTTGTCATTAGCTCAGGAGAGGATGCAAGATGAGAATCTCTGCTATTTTGTGGGGAGACTCAGTTTCCCGGGTTTCCCCCATGGACACATGTTCTTCAGCTGGGTCTGATTTTCTCCAGACAAGCTGTCTTGGGAAGGATTTGGCCAGCCCTAAGAACCTGAAGGGAAAGGGCGGAGGGGGGTTCTCTCTCTGCCCCCGACAGCCCCGAGCTGGGTCGGTCCCTCAGACCCGGCCAGGGGCAGCCCATCCCCCGGCGCCCTTCCCCGGGGCATCCAAGGGCAGGCTCGGCGCCAGCCCCACCCCGCTCGCCACTGCCCGACCATCGTCCTCCCTAGAGGGGCCTGGGAAGGACAGGGACCCGGGTGTGGGAGGCCTCCAGATCTCAGGCCTGGCACACCGTTTACCAGGCTGCTTCCTCCTCTTACGGGGGCCCAGCACACGCCCCAGGAGACTTGGCAGCCGCCCCCAGGGCTCTATCCTCTGGAACTCGTCCCCTTGGAAGGGGCCTGGCCCAGGTGCCAGGTTCGGCTGGTCGGCCAGCCTCCTTTGGAGAAAGCAGGCAAGCCGAGCCAGGCTTGCAGTGGCCCTGGCGTGACACCTGCCACCTCAGACAGAGGGCCTCCCGCGTGCCCTCCATGGCGGGTTTCTCCCCGGAGCCGTGGCCTGGGCACTAGGAAGGCCGGGCCTCCCCGACTCCCGGGAGGAGGGGCTAGCCCAGTTGCGCCCTGGCCCCCAAACCCTCTGGTGCCATCTGCCTGTCTCGGCACTTCTGACTCCACAGAGCCTTTCCTACATCTGGGCTGCCTGCCGTGGCAAAGTGCAGGCGTGGGGTGAGGCCATGGCTTTGTCTTTCCAGGAAAAAATGAGCCCCTGGCCGAAGCAGCAGGCCCAGGCAGAGCCTTGAGCTTGAAGCCCAGTAGGTCTGTGGCCCTCAGGGCCAGAGCCATGCTTTCAAGGCAGGGAAGCGGCCTGCAAGCTGAGTGGGAGTGGGGGAGGGGAGGGAGACAGCTGAAGCCGAGTCCAGAAGGGCGGCGATGGAATAGCTGCAGCTGGGTCAGAGCCTGGAGGGAGGGCGGGGCCTTCACTGAGGCCCCCCCCCCCCCCGAGGCCAGCCCTAGGCCCCGGCGGTCGCGCATGCGCCCTTGGCCTGTGCGGTGTGTGGGGGGTTGAACCCAAGCCCAAAGGGCTACCGGAGCAGCCAGAGAAAGAAGGGCCCATGGAGAGGTAGGCGAGGTGGGCAGGGGGCGCCACCTTACTCTCCTCAGCTCCCTGAGGGAGAGAGAGAGAGACAGAGACAGAGAGAGAGATCCCTGACTTCTGACTCCACAGAGCCTTTCCTACATCTGGGCTGCCTGCCGTGGCAAAGTGCAGGCGTGGGGTGAGGCCATGCCTTCTCTTTCCAGGAAAAAGTGAGCCCCTGGCCGAAGCAGCAGGCCCAGGCAGAGCCTTGAGCTTGAAGCCCAGTAGGTCTGTGGCCCTCAGGGCCAGAGCAATGCTTTCAAGGCAGGGAAGCGGCCTGCAAGCTGAGTGGGAGTGGGGGAGGGGAGGGAGACAGCTGAAGCTGAGTCCAGAAGGGCGGCGATGGAAGAGCTGCAGCTGGGTCAGAGCCTGGAGGGAGGGCGGGGCCTTCACTGAGGACCCCGCACCCCTAGGCCTGGCTGAAGAGGCCAGCCCTAGGCCCCCGGCGGTCGCGCATGCGCCCTTGGCCTGTGCGGTGTGTGGGGGCTTGAACCCAAGCCCGCAGGGCTCCCGGAGCGGCCAGAGAAAGAAGGGCCCATGGAGAGGTAGGCGAGGTGGGCAGGGGGTGCCACCTTACTCTCCTCAGCTCCCTGAGGGAGAGAGAGAGAGACAGAGACAGAGAGAGAGATCCCTGACCTCTGAGTCTCTGCCTCCACCGCTGGCTGGTGCCAACTCACGCGCCATCCCACTTCCAGCCATCACCCCCACGCCTGCCCCGGGGCCAGCCCCACCACAGAGAGGCCGGTTGGTTCCTGCTCACCTCTGTGCCGTCCCTTCCCGACCTGACCCCAGTGCAGGGGATAAGCTTCAGACAAGTCTTTCCATGTCCCTCTGCATGACAATAGACTTCCTCCCCTCTCCCATTCCACAGGCCCACCCGGGACATCCACCTTTGTCATTAGCTCAGGAGAGGATGCAAGATGAGAATCTCTGCTATTGTGTGGGGAGACTCAGTTTCCCGGGTTTCCCCCATGGACACATGTTCTTCAGCTGGGTCTGATTTTCTCCAGACAAGCTGTCTTGGGAAGGATTTGGCCAGCCCTAAGAACCTGAAGGGAAAGGGCGGAGGGGGGTTCTCTCTCTGCCCCCGACAGCCCCGAGCTGGGTCGCTCCCTCAGACCTGGCCAGGGGCAGCCCATCCCCCGGCACCCTTCCCCGGTGCATCCAAGGGCAGGCTCGGCGCCAGCCCCACCCCGCTCGCCACTGCCCGACCATCGTCCTCCCTCGGGGGGCCTGGGCGGGACAGGGACACGGCTGTGGGAGGCCTCCAGATCTCAGGCCTGGCACACCGTTTACCAGGCTGCTTCCTCCTCTGACGGGGGCCCAGCACAGGCCCCAGGAGACTTGGCAGCCGCCCCCAGGGCTCTAGCCTCTGGAACTCGTCCCCTTGGAAGGGGCCTGGCCCAGGTGCCAGGTTCGGCTGGTCGGCCAGCCTCCTTTGGAGAAAGCAGGCAAGCCGAGCCAGGCTTGCAGTGGCCCTGGCGTGACACCTGCCACCTCAGGCAGAGGGCCTCCCGCGTGCCCTCCATGGCGGGTTTCTCCCCGGAGCCGTGGCCTGGGCACTAGGAAGGCCGGGCCTCCCCGACTCCCGGGAGGAGGGGCTAGCCCACTTGCGCCCTGGCCCCCAAACCCTCTGGTGCCATCTGCCTGTCTCGGCACTTCCGACTCCACAGAGCCTTTCCTACATCTGGGCTGCCTGCCGTGGCAAAGTGCAGGCGTGGGGTGAGGCCATGGCTTCTCTTTCCAGGAAAAAGTGAGCCCCTGGCCGAAGCAGCAGGCCCAGGCAGAGCCTTGAGCTTGAAGCCCAGTAGGTCTGTGGCCCTCAGGGCCAGAGCAATGCTTTCAAGGCAGGGAAGCGGCCTGCAAGCTGAGTGGGAGTGGGGGAGGGGAGAGAGACAGCTGAAGCTGAGTCCAGAAGGGCGGCGATGGAAGAGCTGCAGCTGGGTCAGAGCCTGGAGGGAGGGCGGGGCCTTCACTGAGGACCCCGCACCCCTAGGCCTGGCTGAAGAGGCCAGCCCTAGGCCCCCGGCGGTCGCGCATGCGCCCTTGGCCTGTGCGGTGTGTGGGGGGTTGAACCCAAGCCCGCAGGGCTCCCGGAGCGGCCAGAGAAAGAAGGGCCCATGGAGAGGTAGGCGAGGTGGGCAGGGGGCGCCACCTTACTCTCCTCAGCTCCCTGAGGGAGAGAGACAGAGACAGAGACAGAGAGAGAGATCCCTGACCTCTGAGTCTCTGCCTCCACCGCTGGCTGGTGCCAACTCACGCGCCATCCCACTTCCAGCCATCACCCCCACGCCTGCCCCGGGGCCAGCCCCACCACAGAGAGGCCGGTTGGTTCCTGCTCACCTCTGTGCCGTCCCTTCCCGACCTGACCCCAGTGCAGGGGATAAGCTTCAGACAAGTCTTTCCATGTCCCTCTGCATGACAGTAGACTTCCTCCCCTCTCCCTTTCCACAGGCCCACCCGGGACATCCACCTTTGTCATTAGCTCAGGAGAGGATGCAAGATGAGAATCTCTGCTATTTTGTGGGGAGACTCAGTTTCCCGGGTTTCCCCCATGGACACATGTTCTTCAGCTGGGTCTGATTTTCTCCAGACAAGCTGTCTTGGGAAGGATTTGGCCAGCCCTAAGAACCTGAAGGGAAAGGGCGGAGGGGGGTTCTCTCTCTGCCCCCGACAGCCCCGAGCTGGGTCGGTCCCTCAGACCCGGCCAGGGGCAGCCCATCCCCCGGCGCCCTTCCCCGGGGCATCCAAGGGCAGGCTCGGCGCCAGCCCCACCCCGCTCGCCACTGCCCGACCATCGTCCTCCCTCCGGGGGCCTGGGCAGGACAGGGACCCGGCTGTGGGAGGCCTCCAGATCTCAGGCCTGGCACACCGTTTACCAGGCTGCTTCCTCCTCTGACGGGGGCCCAGCACACGCCCCAGGAGACTTGGCAGCCGCCCCCAGGGCTCTAGCCTCTGGAACTCGTCCCCTTGGAAGGGGCCTGGCCCAGGTGCCAGGTTCGGCTGGTCGGCCAGCCTCCTTTGGAGAAAGCAGGCAAGCTGAGCCAGGCTTGCAGTGGCCCTGGCGTGACACCTGCCACCTCAGGCAGAGGGCCTCCCGCGTGCCCTCCATGGCGGGTTTCTCCCCGGAGCCGTGGCCTGGGCACTAGGAAGGCCGGGCCTCCCCGACTCCCGGGAGGAGGGGCTAGCCCACTTGCGCCCTGGCCCCCAAACCCTCTGGTGCCATCTGCCTGTCTCGGCACTTCTGACTCCACAGAGCCTTTCCTACATCTGGGCTGCCTGCCGTGGCAAAGTGCAGGCGTGGGGTGAGGCCATGGCTTTGTCTTTCCAGGAAAAAATGAGCCCCTGGCCGAAGCAGCAGGCCCAGGCAGAGCCTTGAGCTTGAAGCCCAGTAGGTCTGTGGCCCTCAGGGCCAGAGCCATGCTTTCAAGGCAGGGAAGCGGCCTGCAAGCTGAGTGGGAGTGGGGGAGGGGAGGGAGACAGCTGAAGCCGAGTCCAGAAGGGCGGCGATGGAAGAGCTGCAGCTGGGTCAGAGCCTGGAGGGAGGGCGGGGCCTTCACTGAGGACCCCCCCCCCCCCCCCCGAGGCCAGCCCTAGGCCCCGGCGGTCGTGCATGCGCCCTTGGCCTGTGCGGTGTGTGGGGGGTTGAACCCAAGCCCGCAGGGCTCCCGGAGCGGCCAGAGAAAGAAGGGCCCATGGAGAGGTAGGCGAGGTGGGCAGGGGGCGCCACCTTACTCTGCTCAGCTCCCTGAGGGAGAGAGACAGAGACAGAGACAGAGAGAGAGATCCCTGACCTCTGAGTCTCTGCCTCCACCGCTGGCTGGTGCCAACTCACGCGCTATCCCACTTCCAGCCATCACCCCCACGCCTGCCCCGGGGCCAGCCCCACCACAGAGAGGCCGGTTGGTTCCTGCTCACCTCTGTGCCGTCCCTTCCCGACCTGACCCCAGTGCAGGGGATAAGCTTCAGACAAGTCTTTCCATGTCCCTCTGCATGACAATAGACTTCCTCCCCTCTCCCATTCCACAGGCCCACCCGGGACATCCACCTTTGTCATTAGCTCAGGAGAGGATGCAAGATGAGAATCTCTGCTATTGTGTGGGGAGACTCAGTTTCCCGGGTTTCCCCCATGGACACATGTTCTTCAGCTGGGTCTGATTTTCTCCAGACAAGCTGTCTTGGGAAGGATTTGGCCAGCCCTAAGAACCTGAAGGGAAAGGGCGGAGGGGGGTTCTCTCTCTGCCCCCGACAGCCCCGAGCTGGGTCGGTCCCTCAGACCCGGCCAGGGGCAGCCCATCCCCCGGCGCCCTTCCCCGGGGCATCCAAGGGCAGGCTCGGCGCCAGCCCCACCCCGCTCGCCACTGCCCGACAATCGTCCTCCCTAGAGGGGCCTGGGCAGGACAGGGACCCGGGTGTGGGAGGCCTCCAGATCTCAGGCCTGGCACACCATTTACCAGGCTGCTTCCTCCTCTGACGGGGGCCCAGCACACGCCCCAGGAGACTTGGCAGCCGCCCCCAGGGCTCTATCCTCTGAAACTCGTCCCCTTGGAAGGGGCCTGGCCCAGGTGCCAGGTTCGGCTGGTCGGCCAGCCTCCTTTGGAGAAAGCAGGCAAGCCGAGCCAGGCTTGCAGTGGCCCTGGCGTGACACCTGCCACCTCAGGCAGAGGGCCTCCCGCGTGCCCTCCATGGCGGGTTTCTCCCCGGAGCCGTGGCCTGGGCACTAGGAAGGCCGGGCCTCCCCGACTCCCGGGAGGAGGGGCTAGCCCAGTTGCGCCCTGGCCCCCAAACCCTCTGGTGCCATCTGCCTGTCTCGGCACTTCTGACTCCACAGAGCCTTTCCTACATCTGGGCTGCCTGCCGTGGCAAAGTGCAGGCGTGGGGTGAGGCCATGGCTTTGTCTTTCCAGGAAAAAATGAGCCCCTGGCCGAAGCAGCAGGCCCAGGCAGAGCCTTGAGCTTGAAGCCCAGTAGGTCTGTGGCCCTCAGGGCCAGAGCAATGCTTTCAAGGCAGGGAAGCGGGCTGCAAGCTGAGTGGGAGTGGGGGAGGGGAGGGAGACAGCTGAAGCCGAGTCCAGAAGGGCGGCGATGGAAGAGCTGCAGCTGGGTCAGAGCCTGGAGGGAGGGCGGGGCCTTCACTGAGGACCCCCCCCCCTAGGCCAGCCCTAGGCCCCGGCGGTCGCGCATGCGCCCTTGGCCTGTGCGGTGTGTGGGGGGTTGAACCCAAGCCCGCAGGGCTCCCGGAGCGGCCAGAGAAAGAAGGGCCCATGGAGAGGTAGGCGAGGTGGGCAGGGGGCACCACCTTACTCTCCTCAGCTCCCTGAGGGAGAGAGACAGAGACAGAGACAGAGAGAGAGATCCCTGACCTCTGAGTCTCTGCCTCCACCGCTGGCTGGTGCCAACTCACGCGCCATCCCACTTCCAGCCATCACCCCCACGCCTGCCCCGGGGCCAGCCCCACAACAGAGAGGCCGGTTGGTTCCTGCTCACCTCTGAGCTGTCCCTTCCCGACCTGACCCCAGTGCAGGGGATAAGCTTCAGACAAGTCTTTCCATGTCCCTCTGCATGACAGTAGACTTCCTCCCCTCTCCCTTTCCACAGGCCCACCCGGGACATCCACCTTTGTCATTAGCTCAGGAGAGGATGCAAGATGAGAATCTCTGCTATTTTGTGGGGAGACTCAGTTTCCCGGGTTTCCCCCATGGACACATGTTCTTCAGCTGGGTCTGATTTTCTCCAGACAAGCTGTCTTGGGAAGGATTTGGCCAGCCCTAAGAACCTGAAGGGAAAGGGCGGAGGGGGGTTCTCTCTCTGCCCCCGACAGCCCCGAGCTGGGTCGGTCCCTCAGACCCGGCCAGGGGCAGCCCATCCCCCGGCGCCCTTCCCCGGGGCATCCAAGGGCAGGCTCGGCGCCAGCCCCACCCCGCTCGCCACTGCCCGACCATCGTCCTCCCTAGAGGGGCCTGGGAAGGACAGGGACCCGGGTGTGGGAGGTCTCCAGATCTCAGGCCTGGCACACCGTTTACCAGGCTGCTTCCTCCTCTGACGGGGGCCCAGCACACGCACCAGGAGACTTGGCAGCCGCCCCCAGGGCTCTATCCTCTGGAACTCGTCCCCTTGGAAGGGGCCTGGCCCAGGTGCCAGGTTCGGCTGGTCGGCCAGCCTCCTTTGGAGAAAGCAGGCAAGCCGAGCCAGGCTTGCAGTGGCCCTGGCGTGACACCTGCCACCTCAGACAGAGGGCCTCCCGCGTGCCCTCCATGGCGGGTTTCTCCCCGGAGCCGTGGCCTGGGCACTAGGAAGGCCGGGCCTCCCCGACTCCCGGGAGGAGGGGCTAGCCCACTTGCGCCCTGGCCCCCAAACCCTCTGGTGCCATCTGCCTGTCTCGGCACTTCTGACTCCACAGAGCCTTTCCTACATCTGGGCTGCCTGCCGTGGCAAAGTGCAGGCGTGGGGTGAGGCCATGGCTTTGTCTTTCCAGGAAAAAATGAGCCCCTGGCCGAAGCAGCAGGCCCAGGCAGAGCCTTGAGCTTGAAGCCCAGTAGGTCTGTGGCCCTCAGGGCCAGAGCCATGCTTTCAAGGCAGGGAAGCGGCCTGCAAGCTGAGTGGGAGTGGGGGAGGGGAGGGAGACAGCTGAAGCCCAGTCCAGAAGGGCGGCGATGGAAGAGCTGCAGCTGGGTCAGAGCCTGGAGGGAGGGCGGGGCCTTCACTGAGGACCCCCCCCCCCCCCCCGAGGCCAGCCCTAGGCCCAGGCGGTCGCGCATGCGCCCTTGGCCTGTGCGGTGTGTGGGGGGTTGAACCCAAGCCCGCAGGGCTCCCGGAGCGGCCAGAGAAAGAAGGGCCCATGGAGAGGTAGGCGAGGTGGGCAGGGGGCGCCACCTTACTCTGCTCAGCTCCCTGAGGGAGAGAGACAGAGACAGAGACAGAGAGAGAGATCCCTGACCTCTGAGTCTCTGCCTCCACCGCTGGCTGGTGCCAACTCACGTGCCATCCCACTTCCAGCCATCACCCCCACGCCTGTCCCGGGGCCAGCCCCACCACAGAGAGGCCGGTTGGTTCCTGCTCACCTCTGTGCCGTCCCTTCCCGACCTGACCCCAGTGCAGGGGATAAGCTTCAGACAAGTCTTTCCATGTCCCTCTGCATGACAATAGACTTCCTCCCCTCTCCCATTCCACAGGCCCACCCGGGACATCCACCTTTGTCATTAGCTCAGGAGAGGATGCAAGATGAGAATCTCTGCTATTGTGTGGGGAGACTCAGTTTCCCGGGTTTCCCCCATGGACACATGTTCTTCAGCTGGGTCTGATTTTCTCCAGACAAGCTGTCTTGGGAAGGATTTGGCCAGCCCTAAGAACCTGAAGGGAAAGGGCGGAGGGGGGTTCTCTCTCTGCCCCCGACAGCCCCGAGCTGGGTCGGTCCCTCAGACCCGGCCAGGGGCAGCCCATCCCCCGGCGCCCTTCCCCGGGGCATCCAAGGGCAGGCTTGGCGCCAGCCCCACCCCGCTCGCCACTGCCCGACCATCGTCCTCCCTCGGGGGGCCTGGGCAGGACAGGGACCCGGCTGTGGGAGGCCTCCAGATCTCAGGCCTGGCACACCGTTTACCAGGCTGCTTCCTCCTCTGACGGGGCCCAGCACACGCCCCAGGAGACTTGGCAGCCGCCCCCAGGGCTCTAGCCTCTGGAACTCGTCCCCTTGGAAGGGGCCTGGCCCAGGTGCCAGGTTCGGCTGGTCGGCCAGCCTCCTTTGGAGAAAGCAGGCAAGCCGAGCCAGGCTTGCAGTGGCCCTGGCGTGACACCTGCCTCCTCAGGCAGAGGGCCTCCCGCGTGCCCTCCATGGCGGGTTTCTCCCCGGAGCCGTGGCCTGGGCACTAGGAAGGCCGGGCCTCCCCGACTCCCGGGAGGAGGGGCTAGCCCACTTGCGCCCTGGCCCCCAAAGCCTGCGGTGCCATCTGCCTGTCTCGGCACTTCTGACTCCACAGAGCCTTTCCTACATCTGGGCTGCCTGCCGTGGCAAAGTGCAGGCGTGGGGTGAGGCCATGGCTTTGTCTTTCCAGGAAAAAATGAGCCCCTGGCCGAAGCAGCAGGCCCAGGCAGAGCCTTGAGCTTGAAGCCCAGTAGGTCTGTGGCCCTCAGGGCCAGAGCCATGCTTTCAAGGCAGGGAAGCGGCCTGCAAGCTGAGTGGGAGTGGGGGAGGGGAGGGAGACAGCTGAAGCCGAGTCCAGAAGGGCGGCGATGGAAGAGCTGCAGCTGGGTCAGAGCCTGGAGGGAGGGCGGGGCCTTCACTGAGGACCCCCCCCCCCCCCCGAGGCCAACCCTAGGCCCCGGCGGTCGCGCATGCGCCCTTGGCCTGTGCTGTGTGTGGGGGGTTGAACCCAAGCCCGCAGGGCTCCCGGAGCGGCCAGAGAATGAAGGGCCCATGGAGAGGTAGGCGAGGTGGGCAGGGGGCGCCACCTTACTCTGCTCAGCTCCCTGAGGGAGAGAGACAGAGACAGAGACAGAGAGAGAGATCCCTGACCTCTGAGTCTCTGCCTCCACCGCTGGCTGGTGCCAACTCACGCGCCATCCCACTTCCAGCCATCACCCCCACGCCTGCCCCGGGGCCAGCCCCACCACAGAGAGGCCGGTTGGTTCCTGCTCACCTCTGTGCCGTCCCTTCCCGACCTGACCCCAGTGCAGGGGATAAGCTTCAGACAAGTCTTTCCATGTCCCTCTGCATGACAATAGACTTCCTCCCCTCTCCCTTTCCACAGGCCCACCCGGGACATCCACCTTTGTCATTAGCTCAGGAGAGGATGCAAGATGAGAATCTCTGCTATTGTGTGGGGAGACTCAGTTTCCCGGGTTTCCCCCATGGACACATGTTCTTCAGCTGGGTCTGATTTTCTCCAGACAAGCTGTCTTGGGAAGGATTTGGCCAGCCCTAAGAACCTGAAGGGAAAGGGCGGAGGGGGGTTCTCTCTCTGCCCCCGACAGCCCCGAGCTGGGTCGGTCCCTCAGACCCGGCCAGGGGCAGCCCATCCCCCGGCGCCCTTCCCCGGGGCATCCAAGGGCAGGCTCGGCGCCAGCCCCACCCCGCTCGCCACTGCCCGACCATCGTCCTCCCTCGGGGGGCCTGGGCAGGACAGGGACCCGGCTGTGGGAGGCCTCCAGATCTCAGGCCTGGCACACCGTTTACCAGGCTGCTTCCTCCTCTGACGGGGGCCCAGCACACGCCCCAGGAGACTTGGCAGCCGCCCCCAGGGCTCTATCCTCTGGAACTCGTCCCCTTGGAAGGGGCCTGGCCCAGGTGCCAGGTTCGGCTGGTCGGCCAGCCTCGTTTGGAGAAAGCAGGCAAGCCGAGCCAGGCTTGCAGTGGCCCTGGCGTGACACCTGCCTCCTCAGGCAGAGGGCCTCCCGCGTGCCCTCCATGGCGGGTTTCTCCCCGGAGCCGTGGCCTGGGCACTAGGAAGGCCGGGCCTCCCCGACTCCCGGGAGGAGGGGCTAGCCCACTTGCGCCCTGGCCCCCAAAGCCTGCGGTGCCATCTGCCTGTCTCGGCACTTCTGACTCCACAGAGCCTTTCCTACATCTGGGCTGCCTGCCGTGGCAAAGTGCAGGCGTGGGGTGAGGCCATGGCTTTGTCTTTCCAGGAAAAAATGAGCCCCTGGCCGAAGCAGCAGGCCCAGGCAGAGCCTTGAGCTTGAAGCCCAGTAGGTCTGTGGCCCTCAGGGCCAGAGCCATGCTTTCAAGGCAGGGAAGCGGCCTGCAAGCTGAGTGGGAGTGGGGGAGGGGAGGGAGACAGCTGAAGCCGAGTCCAGAAGGGCGGCGATGGAAGAGCTGCAGCTGGGTCAGAGCCTGGAGGGAGGGCGGGGCCTTCACTGAGGACCCCCCCCCCCCCCGAGGCCAACCCTAGGCCCCGGCGGTCGCGCATGCGCCCTTGGCCTGTGCGGTGTGTGGGGGGTTGAACCCAAGCCCGCAGGGCTCCCGGAGCGGCCAGAGAATGAAGGGCCCATGGAGAGGTAGGCGAGGTGGGCAGGGGGCGCCACCTTACTCTCCTCAGCTCCCTGAGGGAGAGAGACAGAGACAGAGACAGAGAGAGAGATCCCTGACCTCTGAGTCTCTGCCTCCACCGCTGGCTGGTGCCAACTCACGCGCCATCCCACTTCCAGCCATCACCCCCACGCCTGTCCAGGGGCCAGCCCCACCACAGAGAGGCCGGTTGGTTCCTGCTCACCTCTGTGCCGTCCCTTCCCGACCTGACCCCAGTGCAGGGGATAAGCTTCAGACAAGTCTTTCCATGTCCCTCTGCATGACAATAGACTTCCTCCCCTCTCCCTTTCCACAGGCCCACCCGGGACATCCACCTTTGTCATTAGCTCAGGAGAGGATGCAAGATGAGAATCTCTGCTATTGTGTGGGGAGACTCAGTTTCCCGGGTTTCCCCCATGGACACATGTTCTTCAGCTGGGTCTGATTTTCTCCAGACAAGCTGTCTTGGGAAGGATTTGGCCAGCCCTAAGAACCTGAAGGGAAAGGGCGGAGGGGGGTTCTCTCTCTGCCCCCGACAGCCCCGAGCTGGGTCGGTCCCTCAGACCCGGCCAGGGGCAGCCCATCCCCCGGCGCCCTTCCCCGGGGCATCCAAGGGCAGGCTCGGCGCCAGCCCCACCCCGCTCGCCACTGCCCGACCATCGTCCTCCCTCGGGGGGCCTGGGCAGGACAGGGACCCGGCTGTGGGAGGCCTCCAGATCTCAGGCCTGGCACACTGTTTACCAGGCTGCTTCCTCCTCTGACGGGGGCCCAGCACACGCCCCAGGAGACTTGGCAGCCGCCCCCAGGGCTCTATCCTCTGGAACTCGTCCCCTTGGAAGGGGCCTGGCCCAGGTGCCAGGTTCGGCTGGTCGGCCAGCCTCCTTTGGAGAAAGCAGGCAAGCCGAGCCAGGCTTGCAGTGGCCCTGGCGTGACACCTGCCTCCTCAGGCAGAGGGCCTCCCGCGTGCCCTCCATGGCGGGTTTCTCCCCGGAGCCGTGGCCTGGGCACTAGGAAGGCCGGGCCTCCCCGACTCCCGGGAGGAGGGGCTAGCCCACTTGCGCCCTGGCCCCCAAAGCCTGCGGTGCCATCTGCCTGTCTCGGCACTTCTGACTCCACAGAGCCTTTCCTACACCTGGGCTGCCTGCCGTGGCAAAGTGCAGGCGTGGGGTGAGGCCATGGCTTTGTCTTTCCAGGAAAAAATGAGCCCCTGGCCGAAGCAGCAGGCCCAGGCAGAGCCTTGAGCTTGAAGCCCAGTAGGTCTGTGGCCCTCAGGGCCAGAGCCATGCTTTCAAGGCAGGGAAGCGGCCTGCAAGCTGAGTGGGAGTGGGGGAGGGGAGGGAGACAGCTGAAGCCCAGTCCAGAAGGGCGGCGATGGAAGAGCTGCAGCTGGGTCAGAGCCTGGAGGGAGGGCGGGGCCTTCACTGAGGACCCCCCCCCCCCCCCCCCGAGGCCAGCCCTAGGCCCCGGCGGTCGCGCATGCGCCCTTGGCCTGTGCGGTGTGTGGGGGGTTGAACCCAAGCCCGCAGGGCTCCCGGAGCGGCCAGAGAAAGAAGGGCCCATGGAGAGGTAGGCGAGGTGGGCAGGGGGCGCCACCTTACTCTGCTCAGCTCCCTGAGGGAGAGAGACAGAGACAGAGACAGAGAGAGAGATCCCTGACCTCTGAGTCTCTGCCTCCACCGCTGGCTGGTGCCAACTCACGCGCCATCCCACTTCCAGCCATCACCCCCACACCTGCCCCGGGGCCAGCCCCACCACAGAGAGGCCGGTTGGTTCCTGCTCACCTCTGTGCCGTCCCTTCCCGACCTGACCCCAGTGCAGGGGATAAGCTTCAGACAAGTCTTTCCATGTCCCTCTGCATGACAATAGACTTCCTCCCCTCTCCCATTCCACAGGCCCACCCGGGACATCCACCTTTGTCATTAGCTCAGGAGAGGATGCAAGATGAGAATCTCTGCTATTGTGTGGGGAGACTCAGTTTCCCGGGTTTCCCCCATGGACACATGTTCTTCAGCTGGGTCTGATTTTCTCCAGACAAGCTGTCTTGGGAAGGATTTGGCCAGCCCTAAGAACCTGAAGGGAAAGGGCGGAGGGGGGTTCTCTCTCTGCCCCCGACAGCCCCGAGCTGGGTCGGTCCCTCAGACCCGGCCAGGGGCAGCCCATCCCCCGGCGCCCTTCCCCGGGGCATCCAAGGGCAGGCTCGGCGCCAGCCCCACCCCGCTCGCCACTGCCCGACCATCGTCCTCCCTCGGGGGGCCTGGGCAGGACAGGGACCCGGCTGTGGGAGGCCTCCAGATCTCAGGCCTGGCACACCGTTTACCAGGCTGCTTCCTCCTCTGACGGGGGCCCAGCACACGCCCCAGGAGACTTGGCAGCCGCCCCCAGGGCTCTAGCCTCTGGAACTCGTCCCCTTGGAAGGGGCCTGGCCCAGGTGCCAGGTTCGGCTGGTCGGCCAGCCTCCTTTGGAGAAAGCAGGCAAGCCGAGCCAGGCTTGCAGTGGCCCTGGCGTGACACCTGCCACCTCAGGCAGAGGGCCTCCCGCGTGCCCTCCATGGCGGGTTTCTCCCCGGAGCCGTGGCCTGGGCACTAGGAAGGCCGGGCCTCCCCGACTCCCGGGAGGAGGGGCTAGCCCACTTGCGCCCTGGCCCCCAAAGCCTGCGGTGCCATCTGCCTGTCTCGGCACTTCTGACTCCACAGAGCCTTTCCTACACCTGGGCTGCCTGCCGTGGCAAAGTGCAGGCGTGGGGTGAGGCCATGGCTTCTCTTTCCAGGAAAAAATGAGCCCCTGGCCGAAGCAGCAGGCCCAGGCAGAGCCTTGAGCTTGAAGCCCAGTAGGTCTGTGGCCCTCAGGGCCAGAGCCATGCTTTCAAGGCAGGGAAGCGGCCTGCAAGCTGAGTGGGAGTGGGGGAGGGGAGGGAGACAGCTGAAGCCGAGTCCAGAAGGGCGGCGATGGAAGAGCTGCAGCTGGGTCAGAGCCTGGAGGGAGGGCGGGGCCTTCACTGAGGACCCCCCCCCCCGAGGCCAGCCCTAGGCCCCGGCGGTCGCGCATGCGCCCTTGGCCTGTGCGGTGTGTGGGGGGTTGAACCCAAGCCCGCAGGGCTCCCGGAGCGGCCAGAGAAAGAAGGGCCCATGGAGAGGTAGGCGAGGTGGGCAGGGGGCGCCACCTTACTCTGCTCAGCTCCCTGAGGGAGAGAGACAGAGACAGAGACAGAGAGAGAGATCCCTGACCTCTGAGTCTCTGCCTCCACCGCTGGCTGGTGCCAACTCACGCGCCATCCCACTTCCAGCCATCACCCCCACGCCTGCCCCGGGGCCAGCCCCACCACAGAGAGGCCGGTTGGTTCCTGCTCACCTCTGTGCCGTCCCTTCCCGACCTGACCCCAGTGCAGGGGATAAGCTTCAGACAAGTCTTTCCATGTCCCTCTGCATGACAATAGACTTCCTCCCCTCTCCCATTCCACAGGCCCACCCGGGACATCCACCTTTGTCATTAGCTCAGGAGAGGATGCAAGATGAGAATCTCTGCTATTGTGTGGGGAGACTCAGTTTCCCGGGTTTCCCTCATGGACACATGTTCTTCAGCTGGGTCTGATTTTCTCCAGACAAGCTGTCTTGGGAAGGATTTGGCCAGCCCTAAGAACCTGAAGGGAAAGGGCGGAGGGGGGTTCTCTCTCTGCCCCCGACAGCCCCGAGCTGGGTCGGTCCCTCAGACCCGGCCAGGGGCAGCCCATCCCCCGGCGCCCTTCCCCGGGGCATCCAAGGGCAGGCTCGGCGCCAGCCCCACCCCGCTCGCCACTGCCCGACCATCGTCCTCCCTCGGGGGGCCTGGGCAGGACAGGGACCCGGCTGTGGGAGGCCTCCAGATCTCAGGCCTGGCACACCGTTTACCAGGCTGCTTCCTCCTCTGACGGGGGCCCAGCACACGCCCCAGGAGACTTGGCAGCCGCCCCCAGGGCTCTATCCTCTGGAACTCGTCCCCTTGGAAGGGGCCTGGCCCAGGTGCCAGGTTCGGCTGGTCGGCCAGCCTCCTTTGGAGAAAGCAGGCAAGCCGAGCCAGGCTTGCAGTGGCCCTGGCGTGACACCTGCCACCTCAGGCAGAGGGCCTCCCGCGTGCCCTCCATGGCGGGTTTCTCCCCGGAGCCGTGGCCTGGGCACTAGGAAGGCCGGGCCTCCCCGACTCCCGGGAGGAGGGGCTAGCCCACTTGCGCCCTGGCCCCCAAAGCCTGCGGTGCCATCTGCCTGTCTCGGCACTTCTGACTCCACAGAGCCTTTCCTACACCTGGGCTGCCTGCCGTGGCAAAGTGCAGGCGTGGGGTGAGGCCATGGCTTTGTCTTTCCAGGAAAAAATGAGCCCCTGGCCGAAGCAGCAGGCCCAGGCAGAGCCTTGAGCTTGAAGCCCAGTAGGTCTGTGGCCCTCAGGGCCAGAGCCATGCTTTCAAGGCAGGGAAGCGGCCTGCAAGCTGAGTGGGAGTGGGGGAGGGGAGGGAGACAGCTGAAGCCGAGTCCAGAAGGGCGGCGTTGGAAGAGCTGCAGCTGGGTCAGAGCCTGGAGGGAGGGCGGGGCCTTCACTGAGGACCCCCCCCCCCCGAGGCCAACCCTAGGCCCCGGCGGTCGCGCATGCGCCCTTGGCCTGTGCGGTGTGTGGGGGGTTGAACCCAAGCCCGCAGGGCTCCCGGAGCGGCCAGAGAATGAAGGGCCCATGGAGAGGTAGGCGAGGTGGGCAGGGGGCGCCACCTTACTCTGCTCAGCTCCCTGAGGGAGAGAGACAGAGACAGAGACAGAGAGAGAGATCCCTGACCTCTGAGTCTCTGCCTCCACCGCTGGCTGGTGCCAACTCACGCGCCATCCCACTTCCAGCCATCACCCCCACGCCTGCCCCGGGGCCAGCCCCACCACAGAGAGGCCGGTTGGTTCCTGCTCACCTCTGTGCCGTCCCTTCCCGACCTGACCCCAGTGCAGGGGATAAGCTTCAGACAAGTCTTTCCATGTCCCTCTGCATGACAATAGACTTCCTCCCCTCTCCCTTTCCACAGGCCCACCCGGGACATCCACCTTTGTCATTAGCTCAGGAGAGGATGCAAGATGAGAATCTCTGCTATTGTGTGGGGAGACTCAGTTTCCCGGGTTTCCCCCATGGACACATGTTCTTCAGCTGGGTCTGATTTTCTCCAGACAAGCTGTCTTGGGAAGGATTTGGCCAGCCCTAAGAACCTGAAGGGAAAGGGCGGAGGGGGGTTCTCTCTCTGCCCCCGACAGCCCCGAGCTGGGTCGGTCCCTCAGACCCGGCCAGGGGCAGCCCATCCCCCGGCGCCCTTCCCCGGGGCATCCAAGGGCAGGCTCGGCGCCAGCCCCACCCCGCTCGCCACTGCCCGACCATCGTCCTCCCTCGGGGGGCCTGGGCAGGACAGGGACCCGGCTGTGGGAGGCCTCCAGATCTCAGGCCTGGCACACCGTTTACCAGGCTGCTTCCTCCTCTGACGGGGGCCCAGCACACGCCCCAGGAGACTTGGCAGCCGCCCCCAGGGCTCTAGCCTCTGGAACTCGTCCCCTTGGAAGGGGCCTGGCCCAGGTGCCAGGTTCGGCTGGTCGGCCAGCCTCCTTTGGAGAAAGCAGGCAAGCCGAGCCAGGCTTGCAGTGGCCCTGGCGTGACACCTGCCACCTCAGGCAGAGGGCCTCCCGCGTGCCCTCCATGGCGGGTTTCTCCCCGGAGCCGTGGCCTGGGCACTAGGAAGGCCGGGCCTCCCCGACTCCCGGGAGGAGGGGCTAGCCCACTTGCGCCCTGGCCCCCAAAGCCTGCGGTGCCATCTGCCTGTCTCGGCACTTCTGACTCCACAGAGCCTTTCCTACATCTGGGCTGCCTGCCATGGCAAAGTGCAGGCGTGGGGTGAGGCCATGGCTTTGTCTTTCCAGGAAAAAATGAGCCCCTGGCCGAAGCAGCAGGCCCAGGCAGAGCCTTGAGCTTGAAGCCCAGTAGGTCTGTGGCCCTCAGGGCCAGAGCCATGCTTTCAAGGCAGGGAAGCGGCCTGCAAGCTGAGTGGGAGTGGGGGAGGGGAGGGAGACAGCTGAAGCCGAGTCCAGAAGGGCGGCGATGGAAGAGCTGCAGCTGGGTCAGAGCCTGGAGGGAGGGCGGGGCCTTCACTGAGGACCCCCCCCCCCCGAGGCCAACCCTAGGCCCCGGCGGTCGCGCATGCGCCCTTGGCCTGTGCGGTGTGTGGGGGGTTGAACCCAAGCCCGCAGGGCTCCCGGAGCGGCCAGAGAATGAAGGGCCCATGGAGAGGTAGGCGAGGTGGGCAGGGGGCGCCACCTTACTCTCCTCAGCTCCCTGAGGGAGAGAGACAGAGACAGAGACAGAGAGAGAGATCCCTGACCTCTGAGTCTCTGCCTCCACCGCTGGCTGGTGCCAACTCACGCGCCATCCCACTTCCAGCCATAACCCCCACGCCTGCCCCGGGGCCAGCCCCACCACAGAGAGGCCGGTTGGTTCCTGCTCACCTCTGTGCCGTCCCTTCCCGACCTGACCCCAGTGCAGGGGATAAGCTTCAGACAAGTCTTTCCATGTCCCTCTGCATGACAATAGACTTCCTCCCCTCTCCCTTTCCACAGGCCCACCCGGGACATCCACCTTTGTCATTAGCTCAGGAGAGGATGCAAGATGAGAATCTCTGCTATTGTGTGGGGAGACTCAGTTTCCCGGGTTTCCCCCATGGACACATGTTCTTCAGCTGGGTCTGATTTTCTCCAGACAAGCTGTCTTGGGAAGGATTTGGCCAGCCCTAAGAACCTGAAGGGAAAGGGCGGAGGGGGGTTCTCTCTCTGCCCCCGACAGCCCCGAGCTGGGTCGGTCCCTCAGACCCGGCCAGGGGCAGCCCATCCCCCGGCGCCCTTCCCCGGGGCATCCAAGGGCAGGCTCGGCGCCAGCCCCACCCCGCTCGCCACTGCCCGACCATCGTCCTCCCTCGGGGGGCCTGGGCAGGACAGGGACCCGGCTGTGGGAGGCCTCCAGATCTCAGGCCTGGCACACCGTTTACCAGGCTGCTTCCTCCTCTGACGGGGGCCCAGCACACGCCCCAGGAGACTTGGCAGCCGCCCCCAGGGCTCTATCCTCTGGAACTCGTCCCCTTGGAAGGGGCCTGGCCCAGGTGCCAGGTTCGGCTGGTCGGCCAGCCTCCTTTGGAGAAAGCAGGCAAGCCGAGCCAGGCTTGCAGTGGCCCTGGCGTGACACCTGCCTCCTCAGGCAGAGGGCCTCCCGCGTGCCCTCCATGGCGGGTTTCTCCCCGGAGCCGTGGCCTGGGCACTAGGAAGGCCGGGCCTCCCCGACTCCCGGGAGGAGGGGCTAGCCCACTTGCGCCCTGGCCCCCAAAGCCTGCGGTGCCATCTGCCTGTCTCGGCACTTCTGACTCCACAGAGCCTTTCCTACATCTGGGCTGCCTGCCGTGGCAAAGTGCAGGCGTGGGGTGAGGCCATGGCTTTGTCTTTCCAGGAAAAAATGAGCCCCTGGCCGAAGCAGCAGGCCCAGGCAGAGCCTTGAGCTTGAAGCCCAGTAGGTCTGTGGCCCTCAGGGCCAGAGCCATGCTTTCAAGGCAGGGAAGCGGCCTGCAAGCTGAGTGGGAGTGGGGGAGGGGAGGGAGACAGCTGAAGCCGAGTCCAGAAGGGCGGCGATGGAAGAGCTGCAGCTGGGTCAGAGCCTGGAGGGAGGGCGGGGCCTTCACTGAGGACCCCCCCCCCCCGAGGCCAGCCCTAGGCCCCGGCGGTCGCGCATGCGCCCTTGGCCTGTGCGGTGTGTGGGGGGTTGAACCCAAGCCCGCAGGGCTCCCGGAGCGGCCAGAGAAAGAAGGGCCCATGGAGAGGTAGGCGAGGTGGGCAGGGGGCGCCACCTTACTCTGCTCAGCTCCCTGAGGGAGAGAGACAGAGACAGAGACAGAGAGAGAGATCCCTGACCTCTGAGTCTCTGCCTCCACCGCTGGCTGGTGCCAACTCACGCGCCATCCCACTTCCAGCCATCACCCCCACGCCTGCCCCGGGGCCAGCCCCACCACAGAGAGGCCGGTTGGTTCCTGCTCACCTCTGTGCCGTCCCTTCCCGACCTGACCCCAGTGCAGGGGATAAGCTTCAGACAAGTCTTTCCATGTCCCTCTGCATGACAATAGACTTCCTCCCCTCTCCCATTCCACAGGCCCACCCGGGACATCCACCTTTGTCATTAGCTCAGGAGAGGATGCAAGATGAGAATCTCTGCTATTGTGTGGGGAGACTCAGTTTCCCGGGTTTCCCTCATGGACACATGTTCTTCAGCTGGGTCTGATTTTCTCCAGACAAGCTGTCTTGGGAAGGATTTGGCCAGCCCTAAGAACCTGAAGGGAAAGGGCGGAGGGGGGTTCTCTCTCTGCCCCCGACAGCCCCGAGCTGGGTCGGTCCCTCAGACCCGGCCAGGGGCAGCCCATCCCCCGGCGCCCTTCCCCGGGGCATCCAAGGGCAGGCTCGGCGCCAGCCCCACCCCGCTCGCCACTGCCCGACCATCGTCCTCCCTCGGGGGGCCTGGGCAGGACAGGGACCCGGCTGTGGGAGGCCTCCAGATCTCAGGCCTGGCACACCGTTTACCAGGCTGCTTCCTCCTCTGACGGGGGCCCAGCACACGCCCCAGGAGACTTGGCAGCCGCCCCCAGGGCTCTAGCCTCTGGAACTCGTCCCCTTGGAAGGGGCCTGGCCCAGGTGCCAGGTTCGGCTGGTCGGCCAGCCTCCTTTGGAGAAAGCAGGCAAGCCGAGCCAGGCTTGCAGTGGCCCTGGCGTGACACCTGCCACCTCAGGCAGAGGGCCTCCCGCGTGCCCTCCATGGCGGGTTTCTCCCCGGAGCCGTGGCCTGGGCACTAGGAAGGCCGGGCCTCCCCGACTCCCGGGAGGAGGGGCTAGCCCACTTGCGCCCTGGCCCCCAAAGCCTGCGGTGCCATCTGCCTGTCTCGGCACTTCTGACTCCACAGAGCCTTTCCTACACCTGGGCTGCCTGCCGTGGCAAAGTGCAGGCGTGGGGTGAGGCCATGGCTTTGTCTTTCCAGGAAAAAATGAGCCCCTGGCCGAAGCAGCAGGCCCAGGCAGAGCCTTGAGCTTGAAGCCCAGTAGGTCTGTGGCCCTCAGGGCCAGAGCCATGCTTTCAAGGCAGGGAAGCGGCCTGCAAGCTGAGTGGGAGTGGGGGAGGGGAGGGAGACAGCTGAAGCCGAGTCCAGAAGGGCGGCGTTGGAAGAGCTGCAGCTGGGTCAGAGCCTGGAGGGAGGGCGGGTCCTTCACTGAGGACCCCCCCCCCCTGAGGCCAACCCTAGGCCCCGGCGGTCGCGCATGCGCCCTTGGCCTGTGCGGTGTGTGGGGGGTTGAACCCAAGCCCGCAGGGCTCCCGGAGCGGCCAGAGAATGAAGGGCCCATGGAGAGGTAGGCGAGGTGGGCAGGGGGCGCCACCTTACTCTGCTCAGCTCCCTGAGGGAGAGAGACAGAGACAGAGACAGAGAGAGAGATCCCTGACCTCTGAGTCTCTGCCTCCACCGCTGGCTGGTGCCAACTCACGCGCCATCCCACTTCCAGCCATCACCCCCACGCCTGCCCCGGGGCCAGCCCCACCACAGAGAGGCCGGTTGGTTCCTGCTCACCTCTGTGCCGTCCCTTCCCGACCTGACCCCAGTGCAGGGGATAAGCTTCAGACAAGTCTTTCCATGTCCCTCTGCATGACAATAGACTTCCTCCCCTCTCCCTTTCCACAGGCCCACCCGGGACATCCACCTTTGTCATTAGCTCAGGAGAGGATGCAAGATGAGAATCTCTGCTATTGTGTGGGGAGACTCAGTTTCCCGGGTTTCCCCCATGGACACATGTTCTTCAGCTGGGTCTGATTTTCTCCAGACAAGCTGTCTTGGGAAGGATTTGGCCAGCCCTAAGAACCTGAAGGGAAAGGGCGGAGGGGGGTTCTCTCTCTGCCCCCGACAGCCCCGAGCTGGGTCGGTCCCTCAGACCCGGCCAGGGGCAGCCCATCCCCCGGCGCCCTTCCCCGGGGCATCCAAGGGCAGGCTCGGCGCCAGCCCCACCCCGCTCGCCACTGCCCGACCATCGTCCTCCCTCGGGGGGCCTGGGCAGGACAGGGACCCGGCTGTGGGAGGCCTCCAGATCTCAGGCCTGGCACACCGTTTACCAGGCTGCTTCCTCCTCTGACGGGGGCCCAGCACACGCCCCAGGAGACTTGGCAGCCGCCCCCAGGGCTCTATCCTCTGGAACTCGTCCCCTTGGAAGGGGCCTGGCCCAGGTGCCAGGTTCGGCTGGTCGGCCAGCCTCCTTTGGAGAAAGCAGGCAAGCCGAGCCAGGCTTGCAGTGGCCCTGGCGTGACACCTGCCTCCTCAGGCAGAGGGCCTCCCGCGGGCCCTCCATGGCGGGTTTCTCCCCGGAGCCGTGGCCTGGGCACTAGGAAGGCCGGGCCTCCCCGACTCCCGGGAGGAGGGGCTAGCCCACTTGCGCCCTGGCCCCCAAAGCCTGCGGTGCCATCTGCCTGTCTCGGCACTTCTGACTCCACAGAGCCTTTCCTACATCTGGGCTGCCTGCCGTGGCAAAGTGCAGGCGTGGGGTGAGGCCATGGCTTTGTCTTTCCAGGAAAAAATGAGCCCCTGGCCGAAGCAGCAGGCCCAGGCAGAGCCTTGAGCTTGAAGCCCAGTAGGTCTGTGGCCCTCAGGGCCAGAGCCATGCTTTCAAGGCAGGGAAGCGGCCTGCAAGCTGAGTGGGAGTGGGGGAGGGGAGGGAGACAGCTGAAGCCGAGTCCAGAAGGGCGGCGATGGAAGAGCTGCAGCTGGGTCAGAGCCTGGAGGGAGGGCGGGGCCTTCACTGAGGACCCCCCCCCCCCGAGGCCAGCCCTAGGCCCCGGCGGTCGCGCATGCGCCCTTGGCCTGTGCGGTGTGTGGGGGGTTGAACCCAAGCCCGCAGGGCTCCCGGAGCGGCCAGAGAAAGAAGGGCCCATGGAGAGGTAGGCGAGGTGGGCAGGGGGCGCCACCTTACTCTGCTCAGCTCCCTGAGGGAGAGAGACAGAGACAGAGACAGAGAGAGAGATCCCTGACCTCTGAGTCTCTGCCTCCACCGCTGGCTGGTGCCAACTCACGCGCCATCCCACTTCCAGCCATCACCCCCACGCCTGCCCCGGGGCCAGCCCCACCACAGAGAGGCCGGTTGGTTCCTGCTCACCTCTGTGCCGTCCCTTCCCGACCTGACCCCAGTGCAGGGGATAAGCTTCAGACAAGTCTTTCCATGTCCCTCTGCATGACAATAGACTTCCTCCCCTCTCCCATTCCACAGGCCCACCCGGGACATCCACCTTTGTCATTAGCTCAGGAGAGGATGCAAGATGAGAATCTCTGCTATTGTGTGGGGAGACTCAGTTTCCCGGGTTTCCCTCATGGACACATGTTCTTCAGCTGGGTCTGATTTTCTCCAGACAAGCTGTCTTGGGAAGGATTTGGCCAGCCCTAAGAACCTGAAGGGAAAGGGCGGAGGGGGGTTCTCTCTCTGCCCCCGACAGCCCCGAGCTGGGTCGGTCCCTCAGACCCGGCCAGGGGCAGCCCATCCCCCGGCGCCCTTCCCCGGGGCATCCAAGGGCAGGCTCGGCGCCAGCCCCACCCCGCTCGCCACTGCCCGACCATCGTCCTCCCTCGGGGGGCCTGGGCAGGACAGGGACCCGGCTGTGGGAGGCCTCCAGATCTCAGGCCTGGCACACCGTTTACCAGGCTGCTTCCTCCTCTGACGGGGGCCCAGCACACGCCCCAGGAGACTTGGCAGCCGCCCCCAGGGCTCTAGCCTCTGGAACTCGTCCCCTTGGAAGGGGCCTGGCCCAGGTGCCAGGTTCGGCTGGTCGGCCAGCCTCCTTTGGAGAAAGCAGGCAAGCCGAGCCAGGCTTGCAGTGGCCCTGGCGTGACACCTGCCACCTCAGGCAGAGGGCCTCCCGCGTGCCCTCCATGGCGGGTTTCTCCCCGGAGCCGTGGCCTGGGCACTAGGAAGGCCGGGCCTCCCCGACTCCCGGGAGGAGGGGCTAGCCCACTTGCGCCCTGGCCCCCAAAGCCTGCGGTGCCATCTGCCTGTCTCGGCACTTCTGACTCCACAGAGCCTTTCCTACACCTGGGCTGCCTGCCGTGGCAAAGTGCAGGCGTGGGGTGAGGCCATGGCTTTGTCTTTCCAGGAAAAAATGAGCCCCTGGCCGAAGCAGCAGGCCCAGGCAGAGCCTTGAGCTTGAAGCCCAGTAGGTCTGTGGCCCTCAGGGCCAGAGCCATGCTTTCAAGGCAGGGAAGCGGCCTGCAAGCTGAGTGGGAGTGGGGGAGGGGAGGGAGACAGCTGAAGCCGAGTCCAGAAGGGCGGCGTTGGAAGAGCTGCAGCTGGGTCAGAGCCTGGAGGGAGGGCGGGGCCTTCACTGAGGACCCCCCCCCCCCGAGGCCAACCCTAGGCCCCGGCGGTCGCGCATGCGCCCTTGGCCTGTGCGGTGTGTGGGGGGTTGAACCCAAGCCCGCAGGGCTCCCGGAGCGGCCAGAGAATGAAGGGCCCATGGAGAGGTAGGCGAGGTGGGCAGGGGGCGCCACCTTACTCTGCTCAGCTCCCTGAGGGAGAGAGACAGAGACAGAGACAGAGAGAGAGATCCCTGACCTCTGAGTCTCTGCCTCCACCGCTGGCTGGTGCCAACTCACGCGCCATCCCACTTCCAGCCATCACCCCCACGCCTGCCCCGGGGCCAGCCCCACCACAGAGAGGCCGGTTGGTTCCTGCTCACCTCTGTGCCGTCCCTTCCCGACCTGACCCCAGTGCAGGGGATAAGCTTCAGACAAGTCTTTCCATGTCCCTCTGCATGACAATAGACTTCCTCCCCTCTCCCTTTCCACAGGCCCACCCGGGACATCCACCTTTGTCATTAGCTCAGGAGAGGATGCAAGATGAGAATCTCTGCTATTGTGTGGGGAGACTCAGTTTCCCGGGTTTCCCCCATGGACACATGTTCTTCAGCTGGGTCTGATTTTCTCCAGACAAGCTGTCTTGGGAAGGATTTGGCCAGCCCTAAGAACCTGAAGGGAAAGGGCGGAGGGGGGTTCTCTCTCTGCCCCCGACAGCCCCGAGCTGGGTCGGTCCCTCAGACCCGGCCAGGGGCAGCCCATCCCCCGGCGCCCTTCCCCGGGGCATCCAAGGGCAGGCTCGGCGCCAGCCCCACCCCGCTCGCCACTGCCCGACCATCGTCCTCCCTCGGGGGGCCTGGGCAGGACAGGGACCCGGCTGTGGGAGGCCTCCAGATCTCAGGCCTGGCACACCGTTTACCAGGCTGCTTCCTCCTCTGACGGGGGCCCAGCACACGCCCCAGGAGACTTGGCAGCCGCCCCCAGGGCTCTATCCTCTGGAACTCGTCCCCTTGGAAGGGGCCTGGCCCAGGTGCCAGGTTCGGCTGGTCGGCCAGCCTCCTTTGGAGAAAGCAGGCAAGCCGAGCCAGGCTTGCAGTGGCCCTGGCGTGACACCTGCCACCTCAGGCAGAGGGCCTCCCGCGTGCCCTCCATGGCGGGTTTCTCCCCGGAGCCGTGGCCTGGGCACTAGGAAGGCCGGGCCTCCCCGACTCCCGGGAGGAGGGGCTAGCCCACTTGCGCCCTGGCCCCCAAAGCCTGCGGTGCCATCTGCCTGTCTCGGCACTTCTGACTCCACAGAGCCTTTCCTACACCTGGGCTGCCTGCCGTGGCAAAGTGCAGGCGTGGGGTGAGGCCATGGCTTTGTCTTTCCAGGAAAAAATGAGCCCCTGGCCGAAGCAGCAGGCCCAGGCAGAGCCTTGAGCTTGAAGCCCAGTAGGTCTGTGGCCCTCAGGGCCAGAGCCATGCTTTCAAGGCAGGGAAGCGGCCTGCAAGCTGAGTGGGAGTGGGGGAGGGGAGGGAGACAGCTGAAGCCGAGTCCAGAAGGGCGGCGTTGGAAGAGCTGCAGCTGGGTCAGAGCCTGGAGGGAGGGCGGGGCCTTCACTGAGGACCCCCCCCCCCGAGGCCAACCCTAGGCCCCGGCGGTCGCGCATGCGCCCTTGGCCTGTGCGGTGTGTGGGGGCTTGAACCCAAGCCCGCAGGGCTCCCGGAGCGGCCAGAGAATGAAGGGCCCATGGAGAGGTAGGCGAGGTGGGCAGGGGGCGCCACCTTACTCTGCTCAGCTCCCTGAGGGAGAGAGACAGAGACAGAGACAGAGAGAGAGATCCCTGACCTCTGAGTCTCTGCCTCCACCGCTGGCTGGGGCCAACTCACGCGCCATCCCACTTCCAGCCATCACCCCCACGCCTGCCCCGGGGCCAGCCCCACCACAGAGAGGCCGGTTGGTTCCTGCTCACCTCTGTGCCGTCCCTTCCCGACCTGACCCCAGTGCAGGGGATAAGCTTCAGACAAGTCTTTCCATGTCCCTCTGCATGACAATAGACTTCCTCCCCTCTCCCTTTCCACAGGCCCACCCGGGACATCCACCTTTGTCATTAGCTCAGGAGAGGATGCAAGATGAGAATCTCTGCTATTGTGTGGGGAGACTCAGTTTCCCGGGTTTCCCCCATGGACACATGTTCTTCAGCTGGGTCTGATTTTCTCCAGACAAGCTGTCTTGGGAAGGATTTGGCCAGCCCTAAGAACCTGAAGGGAAAGGGCGGAGGGGGGTTCTCTCTCTGCCCCCGACAGCCCCGAGCTGGGTCGGTCCCTCAGACCCGGCCAGGGGCAGCCCATCCCCCGGCGCCCTTCCCCGGGGCATCCAAGGGCAGGCTCGGCGCCAGCCCCACCCCGCTCGCCACTGCCCGACCATCGTCCTCCCTCGGGGGGCCTGGGCAGGACAGGGACCCGGCTGTGGGAGGCCTCCAGATCTCAGGCCTGGCACACCGTTTACCAGGCTGCTTCCTCCTCTGACGGGGGCCCAGCACACGCCCCAGGAGACTTGGCAGCCGCCCCCAGGGCTCTAGCCTCTGGAACTCGTCCCCTTGGAAGGGGCCTGGCCCAGGTGCCAGGTTCGGCTGGTCGGCCAGCCTCCTTTGGAGAAAGCAGGCAAGCCGAGCCAGGCTTGCAGTGGCCCTGGCGTGACACCTGCCACCTCAGGCAGAGGGCCTCCCGCGTGCCCTCCATGGCGGGTTTCTCCCCGGAGCCGTGGCCTGGGCACTAGGAAGGCCGGGCCTCCCCGACTCCCGGGAGGAGGGGCTAGCCCACTTGCGCCCTGGCCCCCAAAGCCTGCGGTGCCATCTGCCTGTCTCGGCACTTCTGACTCCACAGAGCCTTTCCTACATCTGGGCTGCCTGCCATGGCAAAGTGCAGGCGTGGGGTGAGGCCATGGCTTTGTCTTTCCAGGAAAAAATGAGCCCCTGGCCGAAGCAGCAGGCCCAGGCAGAGCCTTGAGCTTGAAGCCCAGTAGGTCTGTGGCCCTCAGGGCCAGAGCCATGCTTTCAAGGCAGGGAAGCGGCCTGCAAGCTGAGTGGGAGTGGGGGAGGGGAGGGAGACAGCTGAAGCCGAGTCCAGAAGGGCGGCGATGGAAGAGCTGCAGCTGGGTCAGAGCCTGGAGGGAGGGCGGGGCCTTCACTGAGGACCCCCCCCCCCCGAGGCCAACCCTAGGCCCCGGCGGTCGCGCATGCGCCCTTGGCCTGTGCGGTGTGTGGGGGGTTGAACCCAAGCCCGCAGGGCTCCCGGAGCGGCCAGAGAATGAAGGGCCCATGGAGAGGTAGGCGAGGTGGGCAGGGGGCGCCACCTTACTCTCCTCAGCTCCCTGAGGGAGAGAGACAGAGACAGAGACAGAGAGAGAGATCCCTGACCTCTGAGTCTCTGCCTCCACCGCTGGCTGGTGCCAACTCACGCGCCATCCCACTTCCAGCCATAACCCCCACGCCTGCCCCGGGGCCAGCCCCACCACAGAGAGGCCGGTTGGTTCCTGCTCACCTCTGTGCCGTCCCTTCCCGACCTGACCCCAGTGCAGGGGATAAGCTTCAGACAAGTCTTTCCATGTCCCTCTGCATGACAATAGACTTCCTCCCCTCTCCCTTTCCACAGGCCCACCCGGGACATCCACCTTTGTCATTAGCTCAGGAGAGGATGCAAGATGAGAATCTCTGCTATTGTGTGGGGAGACTCAGTTTCCCGGGTTTCCCCCATGGACACATGTTCTTCAGCTGGGTCTGATTTTCTCCAGACAAGCTGTCTTGGGAAGGATTTGGCCAGCCCTAAGAACCTGAAGGGAAAGGGCGGAGGGGGGTTCTCTCTCTGCCCCCGACAGCCCCGAGCTGGGTCGGTCCCTCAGACCCGGCCAGGGGCAGCCCATCCCCCGGCGCCCTTCCCCGGGGCATCCAAGGGCAGGCTCGGCGCCAGCCCCACCCCGCTCGCCACTGCCCGACCATCGTCCTCCCTCGGGGGGCCTGGGCAGGACAGGGACCCGGCTGTGGGAGGCCTCCAGATCTCAGGCCTGGCACACCGTTTACCAGGCTGCTTCCTCCTCTGACGGGGGCCCAGCACACGCCCCAGGAGACTTGGCAGCCGCCCCCAGGGCTCTATCCTCTGGAACTCGTCCCCTTGGAAGGGGCCTGGCCCAGGTGCCAGGTTCGGCTGGTCGGCCAGCCTCCTTTGGAGAAAGCAGGCAAGCCGAGCCAGGCTTGCAGTGGCCCTGGCGTGACACCTGCCTCCTCAGGCAGAGGGCCTCCCGCGTGCCCTCCATGGCGGGTTTCTCCCCGGAGCCGTGGCCTGGGCACTAGGAAGGCCGGGCCTCCCCGACTCCCGGGAGGAGGGGCTAGCCCACTTGCGCCCTGGCCCCCAAAGCCTGCGGTGCCATCTGCCTGTCTCGGCACTTCTGACTCCACAGAGCCTTTCCTACATCTGGGCTGCCTGCCGTGGCAAAGTGCAGGCGTGGGGTGAGGCCATGGCTTTGTCTTTCCAGGAAAAAATGAGCCCCTGGCCGAAGCAGCAGGCCCAGGCAGAGCCTTGAGCTTGAAGCCCAGTAGGTCTGTGGCCCTCAGGGCCAGAGCCATGCTTTCAAGGCAGGGAAGCGGCCTGCAAGCTGAGTGGGAGTGGGGGAGGGGAGGGAGACAGCTGAAGCCGAGTCCAGAAGGGCGGCGATGGAAGAGCTGCAGCTGGGTCAGAGCCTGGAGGGAGGGCGGGGCCTTCACTGAGGACCCCCCCCCCCGAGGCCAACCCTAGGCCCCGGCGGTCGCGCATGCGCCCTTGGCCTGTGCGGTGTGTGGGGGGTTGAACCCAAGCCCGCAGGGCTCCCGGAGCGGCCAGAGAATGAAGGGCCCATGGAGAGGTAGGCGAGGTGGGCAGGGGGCGCCACCTTACTCTCCTCAGCTCCCTGAGGGAGAGAGACAGAGACAGAGACAGAGAGAGAGATCCCTGACCTCTGAGTCTCTGCCTCCACCGCTGGCTGGTGCCAACTCACGCGCCATCCCACTTCCAGCCATCACCCCCACGCCTGTCCCGGGGCCAGCCCCACCACAGAGAGGCCGGTTGGTTCCTGCTCACCTCTGTGCCGTCCCTTCCCGACCTGACCCCAGTGCAGGGGATAAGCTTCAGACAAGTCTTTCCATGTCCCTCTGCATGACAATAGACTTCCTCCCCTCTCCCTTTCCACAGGCCCACCCGGGACATCCACCTTTGTCATTAGCTCAGGAGAGGATGCAAGATGAGAATCTCTGCTATTGTGTGGGGAGACTCAGTTTCCCGGGTTTCCCCCATGGACACATGTTCTTCAGCTGGGTCTGATTTTCTCCAGACAAGCTGTCTTGGGAAGGATTTGGCCAGCCCTAAGAACCTGAAGGGAAAGGGCGGAGGGGGGTTCTCTCTCTGCCCCCGACAGCCCCGAGCTGGGTCGGTCCCTCAGACCCGGCCAGGGGCAGCCCATCCCCCGGCGCCCTTCCCCGGGGCATCCAAGGGCAGGCTCGGCGCCAGCCCCACCCCGCTCGCCACTGCCCGACCATCGTCCTCCCTCTGGGGGCCTGGGCAGGACAGGGACCCGGCTGTGGGAGGCCTCCAGATCTCAGGCCTGGCACACTGTTTACCAGGCTGCTTCCTCCTCTGACGGGGGCCCAGCACACGCCCCAGGAGACTTGGCAGCCGCCCCCAGGGCTCTATCCTCTGGAACTCGTCCCCTTGGAAGGGGCCTGGCCCAGGTGCCAGGTTCGGCTGGTCGGCCAGCCTCCTTTGGAGAAAGCAGGCAAGCCGAGCCAGGCTTGCAGTGGCCCTGGCGTGACACCTGCCTCCTCAGGCAGAGGGCCTCCCGCGTGCCCTCCATGGCGGGTTTCTCCCCGGAGCCGTGGCCTGGGCACTAGGAAGGCCGGGCCTCCCCGACTCCCGGGAGGAGGGGCTAGCCCACTTGCGCCCTGGCCCCCAAAGCCTGCGGTGCCATCTGCCTGTCTCGGCACTTCTGACTCCACAGAGCCTTTCCTACATCTGGGCTGCCTGCCGTGGCAAAGTGCAGGCGTGGGGTGAGGCCATGGCTTTGTCTTTCCAGGAAAAAATGAGCCCCTGGCCGAAGCAGCAGGCCCAGGCAGAGCCTTGAGCTTGAAGCCCAGTAGGTCTGTGGCCCTCAGGGCCAGAGCCATGCTTTCAAGGCAGGGAAGCGGCCTGCAAGCTGAGTGGGAGTGGGGGAGGGGAGGGAGACAGCTGAAGCCGAGTCCAGAAGGGCGGCGATGGAAGAGCTGCAGCTGGGTCAGAGCCTGGAGGGAGGGCGGGGCCTTCACTGAGGACCCCCCCCCCCCCCGAGGCCAACCCTAGGCCCCGGCGGTCGCGCATGCGCCCTTGGCCTGTGCGGTGTGTGGGGGGTTGAACCCAAGCCCGCAGGGCTCCCGGAGCGGCCAGAGAATGAAGGGCCCATGGAGAGGTAGGCGAGGTGGGCAGGGGGCGCCACCTTACTCTCCTCAGCTCCCTGAGGGAGAGAGACAGAGACAGAGACAGAGAGAGAGATCCCTGACCTCTGAGTCTCTGCCTCCACCGCTGGCTGGTGCCAACTCACGCGCCATCCCACTTCCAGCCATCACCCCCACGCCTGTCCCGGGGCCAGCCCCACCACAGAGAGGCCGGTTGGTTCCTGCTCACCTCTGTGCCGTCCCTTCCCGACCTGACCCCAGTGCAGGGGATAAGCTTCAGACAAGTCTTTCCATGTCCCTCTGCATGACAATAGACTTCCTCCCCTCTCCCTTTCCACAGGCCCACCCGGGACATCCACCTTTGTCATTAGCTCAGGAGAGGATGCAAGATGAGAATCTCTGCTATTGTGTGGGGAGACTCAGTTTCCCGGGTTTCCCCCATGGACACATGTTCTTCAGCTGGGTCTGATTTTCTCCAGACAAGCTGTCTTGGGAAGGATTTGGCCAGCCCTAAGAACCTGAAGGGAAAGGGCGGAGGGGGGTTCTCTCTCTGCCCCCGACAGCCCCGAGCTGGGTCGGTCCCTCAGACCCGGCCAGGGGCAGCCCATCCCCCGGCGCCCTTCCCCGGGGCATCCAAGGGCAGGCTCGGCGCCAGCCCCACCCCGCTCGCCACTGCCCGACCATCGTCCTCCCTCGGGGGGCCTGGGCAGGACAGGGACCCGGCTGTGGGAGGCCTCCAGATCTCAGGCCTGGCACACTGTTTACCAGGCTGCTTCCTCCTCTGACGGGGGCCCAGCACACGCCCCAGGAGACTTGGCAGCCGCCCCCAGGGCTCTAGCCTCTGGAACTCGTCCCCTTGGAAGGGGCCTGGCCCAGGTGCCAGGTTCGGCTGGTCGGCCAGCCTCCTTTGGAGAAAGCAGGCAAGCCGAGCCAGGCTTGCAGTGGCCCTGGCGTGACACCTGCCTCCTCAGGCAGAGGGCCTCCCGCGTGCCCTCCATGGCGGGTTTCTCCCCGGAGCCGTGGCCTGGGCACTAGGAAGGCCGGGCCTCCCCGACTCCCGGGAGGAGGGGCTAGCCCACTTGCGCCCTGGCCCCCAAAGCCTGCGGTGCCATCTGCCTGTCTCGGCACTTCTGACTCCACAGAGCCTTTCCTACACCTGGGCTGCCTGCCGTGGCAAAGTGCAGGCGTGGGGTGAGGCCATGGCTTTGTCTTTCCAGGAAAAAATGAGCCCCTGGCCGAAGCAGCAGGCCCAGGCAGAGCCTTGAGCTTGAAGCCCAGTAGGTCTGTGGCCCTCAGGGCCAGAGCCATGCTTTCAAGGCAGGGAAGCGGCCTGCAAGCTGAGTGGGAGTGGGGGAGGGGAGGGAGACAGCTGAAGCCCAGTCCAGAAGGGCGGCGATGGAAGAGCTGCAGCTGGGTCAGAGCCTGGAGGGAGGGCGGGGCCTTCACTGAGGACCCCCCCCCCCGAGGCCAGCCCTAGGCCCCGGCGGTCGCGCATGCGCCCTTGGCCTGTGCGGTGTGTGGGGGGTTGAACCCAAGCCCGCAGGGCTCCCGGAGCGGCCAGAGAAAGAAGGGCCCATGGAGAGGTAGGCGAGGTGGGCAGGGGGCGCCACCTTACTCTGCTCAGCTCCCTGAGGGAGAGAGACAGAGACAGAGACAGAGAGAGAGATCCCTGACCTCTGAGTCTCTGCCTCCACCGCTGGCTGGTGCCAACTCACGCGCCATCCCACTTCCAGCCATCACCCCCACACCTGCCCCGGGGCCAGCCCCACCACAGAGAGGCCGGTTGGTTCCTGCTCACCTCTGTGCCGTCCCTTCCCGACCTGACCCCAGTGCAGGGGATAAGCTTCAGACAAGTCTTTCCATGTCCCTCTGCATGACAATAGACTTCCTCCCCTCTCCCATTCCACAGGCCCACCCGGGACATCCACCTTTGTCATTAGCTCAGGAGAGGATGCAAGATGAGAATCTCTGCTATTGTGTGGGGAGACTCAGTTTCCCGGGTTTCCCCCATGGACACATGTTCTTCAGCTGGGTCTGATTTTCTCCAGACAAGCTGTCTTGGGAAGGATTTGGCCAGCCCTAAGAACCTGAAGGGAAAGGGCGGAGGGGGGTTCTCTCTCTGCCCCCGACAGCCCCGAGCTGGGTCGGTCCCTCAGACCCGGCCAGGGGCAGCCCATCCCCCGGCGCCCTTCCCCGGGGCATCCAAGGGCAGGCTCGGCGCCAGCCCCACCCCGCTCGCCACTGCCCGACCATCGTCCTCCCTCGGGGGGCCTGGGCAGGACAGGGACCCGGCTGTGGGAGGCCTCCAGATCTCAGGCCTGGCACACCGTTTACCAGGCTGCTTCCTCCTCTGACGGGGGCCCAGCACACGCCCCAGGAGACTTGGCAGCCGCCCCCAGGGCTCTAGCCTCTGGAACTCGTCCCCTTGGAAGGGGCCTGGCCCAGGTGCCAGGTTCGGCTGGTCGGCCAGCCTCCTTTGGAGAAAGCAGGCAAGCCGAGCCAGGCTTGCAGTGGCCCTGGCGTGACACCTGCCACCTCAGGCAGAGGGCCTCCCGCGTGCCCTCCATGGCGGGTTTCTCCCCGGAGCCGTGGCCTGGGCACTAGGAAGGCCGGGCCTCCCCGACTCCCGGGAGGAGGGGCTAGCCCACTTGCGCCCTGGCCCCCAAAGCCTGCGGTGCCATCTGCCTGTCTCGGCACTTCTGACTCCACAGAGCCTTTCCTACACCTGGGCTGCCTGCCGTGGCAAAGTGCAGGCGTGGGGTGAGGCCATGGCTTCTCTTTCCAGGAAAAAATGAGCCCCTGGCCGAAGCAGCAGGCCCAGGCAGAGCCTTGAGCTTGAAGCCCAGTAGGTCTGTGGCCCTCAGGGCCAGAGCCATGCTTTCAAGGCAGGGAAGCGGCCTGCAAGCTGAGTGGGAGTGGGGGAGGGGAGGGAGACAGCTGAAGCCGAGTCCAGAAGGGCGGCGATGGAAGAGCTGCAGCTGGGTCAGAGCCTGGAGGGAGGGCGGGGCCTTCACTGAGGACCCCCCCCCCCCCCCCGAGGCCAGCCCTAGGCCCCGGCGGTCGCGCATGCGCCCTTGGCCTGTGCGGTGTGTGGGGGGTTGAACCCAAGCCCGCAGGGCTCCCGGAGCGGCCAGATAAAGAAGGGCCCATGGAGAGGTAGGCGAGGTGGGCAGGGGGCGCCACCTTACTCTGCTCAGCTCCCTGAGGGAGAGAGACAGAGACAGAGACAGAGAGAGAGATCCCTGACCTCTGAGTCTCTGCCTCCACCGCTGGCTGGTGCCAACTCACGCGCCATCCCACTTCCAGCCATCACCCCCACGCCTGCCCCGGGGCCAGCCCCACCACAGAGAGGCCGGTTGGTTCCTGCTCACCTCTGTGCCGTCCCTTCCCGACCTGACCCCAGTGCAGGGGATAAGCTTCAGACAAGTCTTTCCATGTCCCTCTGCATGACAATAGACTTCCTCCCCTCTCCCATTCCACAGGCCCACCCGGGACATCCACCTTTGTCATTAGCTCAGGAGAGGATGCAAGATGAGAATCTCTGCTATTGTGTGGGGAGACTCAGTTTCCCGGGTTTCCCCCATGGACACATGTTCTTCAGCTGGGTCTGATTTTCTCCAGACAAGCTGTCTTGGGAAGGATTTGGCCAGCCCTAAGAACCTGAAGGGAAAGGGCGGAGGGGGGTTCTCTCTCTGCCCCCGACAGCCCCGAGCTGGGTCGGTCCCTCAGACCCGGCCAGGGGCAGCCCATCCCCCGGCGCCCTTCCCCGGGGCATCCAAGGGCAGGCTCGGCGCCAGCCCCACCCCGCTCGCCACTGCCCGACCATCGTCCTCCCTCGGGGGGCCTGGGCAGGACAGGGACCCGGCTGTGGGAGGCCTCCAGATCTCAGGCCTGGCACACCGTTTACCAGGCTGCTTCCTCCTCTGACGGGGGCCCAGCACACGCCCCAGGAGACTTGGCAGCCGCCCCCAGGGCTCTAGCCTCTGGAACTCGTCCCCTTGGAAGGGGCCTGGCCCAGGTGCCAGGTTCGGCTGGTCGGCCAGCCTCCTTTGGAGAAAGCAGGCAAGCCGAGCAAGGCTTGCAGTGGCCCTGGCGTGACACCTGCCACCTCAGGCAGAGGGCCTCCCGCGTGCCCTCCATGGCGGGTTTCTCCCCGGAGCCGTGGCCTGGGCACTAGGAAGGCCGGGCCTCCCCGACTCCCGGGAGGAGGGGCTAGCCCACTTGCGCCCTGGCCCCCAAAGCCTGCGGTGCCATCTGCCTGTCTCGGCACTTCTGACTCCACAGAGCCTTTCCTACACCTGGGCTGCCTGCCGTGGCAAAGTGCAGGCGTGGGGTGAGGCCATGGCTTTGTCTTTCCAGGAAAAAATGAGCCCCTGGCCGAAGCAGCAGGCCCAGGCAGAGCCTTGAGCTTGAAGCCCAGTAGGTCTGTGGCCCTCAGGGCCAGAGCCATGCTTTCAAGGCAGGGAAGCGGCCTGCAAGCTGAGTGGGAGTGGGGGAGGGGAGGGAGACAGCTGAAGCCGAGTCCAGAAGGGCGGCGATGGAAGAGCTGCAGCTGGGTCAGAGCCTGGAGGGAGGGCGGGGCCTTCACTGAGGACCCCCCCCCCCCGAGGCCAGCCCTAGTCCCAGGCGGTCGCGCATGCGCCCTTGGCCTGTGCGGTGTGTGGGGGGTTGAACCCAAGCCCGCAGGGCTCCCGGAGCGGCCAGAGAAAGAAGGGCCCATGGAGAGGTAGGCGAGGTGCGCAGGGGGCGCCACCTTACTCTGCTCAGCTCCCTGAGGGAGAGAGACAGAGACAGAGACAGAGAGAGAGATCCCTGACCTCTGAGTCTCTGCCTCCACCGCTGGCTGGTGCCAACTCACGCGCCATCCCACTTCCAGCCATCACCCCCACGCCTGCCCCGGGGCCAGCCCCACCACAGAGAGGCCGGTTGGTTCCTGCTCACCTCTGTGCCATCCCTTCCCGACCTGACCCCAGTGCAGGGGATAAGCTTCAGACAAGTCTTTCCATGTCCCTCTGCATGACAATAGACTTCCTCCCCTCTCCCATTCCACAGGCCCACCCGGGACATCCACCTTTGTCATTAGCTCAGGAGAGGATGCAAGATGAGAATCTCTGCTATTGTGTGGGGAGACTCAGTTTCCCGGGTTTCCCCCATGGACACATGTTCTTCAGCTGGGTCTGATTTTCTCCAGACAAGCTGTCTTGGGAAGGATTTGGCCAGCCCTAAGAACCTGAAGGGAAAGGGCGGAGGGGGGTTCTCTCTCTGCCCCCGACAGCCCCGAGCTGGGTCGGTCCCTCAGACCCGGCCAGGGGCAGCCCATCCCCCGGCGCCCTTCCCCGGGGCATCCAAGGGCAGGCTCGGCGCCAGCCCCACCCCGCTCGCCACTGCCCGACCATCGTCCTCCCTAGAGGGGCCTGGGAAGGACAGGGACCCGGGTGTGGGAGGCCTCCAGATCTCAGGCCTGGCACACCGTTTACCAGGCTGCTTCCTCCTCTGACGGGGGCCCAGCACACGCCCCAGGAGACTTGGCAGCCGCCCCCAGGGCTCTAGCCTCTGGAACTCGTCCCCTTGGAAGGGGCCTGGCCCAGGTGCCAGGTTCGGCTGGTCGGCCAGCCTCCTTTGGAGAAAGCAGGCAAGCCGAGCCAGGCTTGCAGTGGCCCTGGCGTGACACCTGCCACCTCAGGCAGAGGGCCTCCCGCGTGCCCTCCATGGCGGGTTTCTCCCCGGAGCCGTGGCCTGGGCACTAGGAAGGCCGGGCCTCCCCGACTCCCGGGAGGAGGGGCTAGCCCAGTTGCGCCCTGGCCCCCAAACCCTCTGGTGCCATCTGCCTGTCTCGGCACTTCTGACTCCACAGAGCCTTTCCTACATCTGGGCTGCCTGCCGTGGCAAAGTGCAGGCGTGGGGTGAGGCCATGGCTTTGTCTTTCCAGGAAAAAATGAGCCCCTGGCCGAAGCAGCAGGCCCAGGCAGAGCCTTGAGCTTGAAGCCCAGTAGGTCTGTGGCCCTCAGGGCCAGAGCCATGCTTTCAAGGCAGGGAAGCGGCCTGCAAGCTGAGTGGGAGTGGGGGAGGGGAGGGAGACAGCTGAAGCCGAGTCCAGAAGGGCGGCGATGGAAGAGCTGCAGCTGGGTCAGAGCCTGGAGGGAGGGCGGGGCCTTCACTGAGGCCCCCCCCCCCCGAGGCCAGCCCTAGGCCCCGGCGGTCGCGCATGCGCCCTTGGCCTGTGCGGTGTGTGGGGGGTTGAACCCAAGCCCAAAGGGCTCCCGGAGCAGCCAGAGAAAGAAGGGCCCATGGAGAGGTAGGCGAGGTGGGCAGGGGGCGCCACCTTACTCTCCTCAGCTCCCTGAGGGAGAGAGAGAGAGACAGAGACAGAGAGAGAGATCCCTGACTTCTGACTCCACAGAGCCTTTCCTACATCTGGGTTGCCTGCCGTGGCAAAGTGCAGGCGTGGGGTGATTCCATGCCTTCTCTTTCCAGGAAAAAGTGAGCCCCTGGCCGAAGCAGCAGGCCCAGGCAGAGCCTTGAGCTTGAAGCCCAGTAGGTCTGTGGCCCTCAGGGCCAGAGCAATGCTTTCAAGGCAGGGAAGCGGCCTGCAAGCTGAGTGGGAGTGGGGGAGGGGAGAGAGACAGCTGAAGCTGAGTCCAGAAGGGCGGCGATGGAAGAGCTGCAGCTGGGTCAGAGCCTGGAGGGAGGGCGGGGCCTTCACTGAGGACCCCGCACCCCTAGGCCTGGCTGAAGAGGCCAGCCCTAGGCCCCCGGCGGTCGCGCATGCGCCCTTGGCCTGTGCGGTGTGTGGGGGGTTGAACCCAAGCCCGCAGGGCTCCCGGAGCGGCCAGAGAAAGAAGGGCCCATGGAGAGGTAGGCGAGGTGGGCAGGGGGCGCCACCTTACTCTGCTCAGCTCCCTGAGGGAGAGAGAGAGAGACAGAGACAGAGAGAGAGATCCCTGACCTCTGAGTCTCTGCCTCCACCGCTGGCTGGTGCCAACTCACGCGCCATCCCACTTCCAGCCATCACCCCCACGCCTGCCCCGGGGCCAGCCCCACCACAGAGAGGCCGGTTGGTTCCTGCTCACCTCTGTGCCGTCCCTTCCCGACCTGACCCCAGTGCAGGGGATAAGCTTCAGACAAGTCTTTCCATGTCCCTCTGCATGACAATAGACTTCCTCCCCTCTCCCATTCCACAGGCCCACCCGGGACATCCACCTTTGTCATTAGCTCAGGAGAGGATGCAAGATGAGAATCTCTGCTATTGTGTGGGGAGACTCAGTTTCCCGGGTTTCCCCCATGGACACATGTTCTTCAGCTGGGTCTGATTTTCTGCAGACAAGCTGTCTTGGGAAGGATTTGGCCAGCCCTAAGAACCTGAAGGGAAAGGGCGGAGGGGGGTTCTCTCTCTGCCCCCGACAGCCCCGAGCTGGGTCGCTCCCTCAGACCTGGCCAGGGGCAGCCCATCCCCCGGCGCCCTTCCCCGGTGCATCCAAGGGCAGGCTCGGCGCCAGCCCCACCCCGCTCGCCACTGCCCGACCATCGTCCTCCCTCGGGGGGCCTGGGCGGGACAGGGACACGGCTGTGGGAGGCCTCCAGATCTCAGGCCTGGCACACCGTTTACCAGGCTGCTTCCTCCTCTGACGGGGGCCCAGCACACGCCCCAGGAGACTTGGCAGCCGCCCCCAGGGCTCTAGCCTCTGGAACTCGTCCCCTTGGAAGGGGCCTGGCCCAGGTGCCAGGTTCGGCTGGTCGGCCAGCCTCCTTTGGAGAAAGCAGGCAAGCCGAGCCAGGCTTGCAGTGGCCCTGGCGTGACACCTGCCACCTCAGGCAGAGGGCCTCCCGCGTGCCCTCCATGGCGGGTTTCTCCCCGGAGCCGTGGCCTGGGCACTAGGAAGGCCGGGCCTCCCCGACTCCCGGGAGGAGGGGCTAGCCCACTTGCGCCCTGGCCCCCAAAGCCTGCGGTGCCATCTGCCTGTCTCGGCATTTCTGACTCCACAGAGCCTTTCCTACACCTGGGCTGCCTGCCGTGGCAAAGTGCAGGCGTGGGGTGAGGCCATGGCTTTGTCTTTCCAGGAAAAAATGAGCCCCTGGCCGAAGCAGCAGGCCCAGGCAGAGCTTTGAGCTTGAAGCCCAGTAGGTCTGTGGCCCTCAGGGCCAGAGCCATGCTTTCAAGGCAGGGAAGCGGCCTGCAAGCTGAGTGGGAGTGGGGGAGGGGAGGGAGACAGCTGAAGCCGAGTCCAGAAGGGCGGCGATGGAAGAGCTGCAGCTGGGTCAGAGCCTGGAGGGAGGGCGGGGCCTTCACTGAGGACCCCCCCCCCCGAGGCCAGCCCTAGGCCCCGGCGGTCGCGCATGCGCCCTTGGCCTGTGCGGTGTGTGGGGGGTTGAACCCAAGCCCGCAGGGCTCCCGGAGCAGCCAGAGAAAGAAGGGCCCATGGAGAGGTAGGCGAGGTGGGCAGGGGGCGCCACCTTACTCTGCTCAGCTCCCTGAGGGAGAGAGAGAGAGACAGAGACAGAGAGAGAGATCCCTGACTTCTGACTCCACAGAGCCTTTCCTACATCTGGGCTGCCTGCCGTGGCAAAGTGCAGGCGTGGGGTGAGGCCATGGCTTCTCTTTCCAGGAAAAAGTGAGCCCCTGGCCGAAGCAGCAGGCCCAGGCAGAGCCTTGAGCTTGAAGCCCAGTAGGTCTGTGGCCCTCAGGGCCAGAGCAATGCTTTCAAGGCAGGGAAGCGGCCTGCAAGCTGAGTGGGAGTGGGGGAGGGGAGGGAGACAGCTGAAGCCGAGTCCAGAAGGGCGGCGATGGAAGAGCTGCAGCTGGGTCAGAGCCTGGAGGGAGGGCGGGGCCTTCACTGAGGACCCCCCACCCCTAGGGCTGGCTGAAGAGGCCAGCCCTAGGCCCCCGGCGGTCGCGCATGCGCCCTTGGCCTGTGCGGTGTGTGGGGGCTTGAACCCAAGCCCGCAGGGCTCCCGGAGCGGCCAGAGAAAGAAGGGCCCATGGAGAGGTAGGCGAGGTGGGCAGGGGGCGCCACCTTACTCTCCTCAGCTCCCTGAGGGAGAGAGAGAGAGACAGAGACAGAGAGAGAGATCCCTGACTTCTGACTCCACAGAGCCTTTCCTACATCTGGGCTGCCTGCCGTGGCAAAGTGCAGGCGTGGGGTGAGGCCATGCCTTCTCTTTCCAGGAAAAAGTGAGCCCCTGGCCGAAGCAGCAGGCCCAGGCAGAGCCTTGAGCTTGAAGCCCAGTAGGTCTGTGGCCCTCAGGGCCAGAGCCATGCTTTCAAGGCAGGGAAGCGGCCTGCAAGCTGAGTGGGAGTGGGGGAGGGGAGGGAGACAGCTGAAGCCGAGTCCAGAAGGGCGGCGATGGAAGAGCTGCAGCTGGGTCAGAGCCTGGAGGGAGGGCGGGGCCTTCACTGAGGACCCCCCCCCCCCCCGAGGCCAGCCCTAGGCCCCGGTGGTCGCGCATGCGCCCTTGGCCTGTGCGGTGTGTGGGGTGTTGAACCCAAGCCCGCAGGGCTCCCGGAGCGGCCAGAGAAAGAAGGGCCCATGGAGAGGTAGGCGAGGTGGGCAGGGGGCGCCACCTTACTCTGCTCAGCTCCCTGAGGGAGAGAGACAGAGACAGAGACAGAGAGAGAGATCCCTGACCTCTGAGTCTCTGCCTCCACCGCTGGCTGGTGCCAACTCACGCGCCATCCCACTTCCAGCCATCACCCCCACTCCTGCACCGGGGCCAGCCCCACCACAGAGAGGCCGGTTGGTTCCTGCTCACCTCTGTGCCGTCCCTTCCCGACCTGACCCCAGTGCAGGGGATAAGCTTCAGACAAGTCTTTCCATGTCCCTCTGCATGACAATAGACTTCCTCCCCTCTCCCATTCCACAGGCCCACCCGGGACATCCACCTTTGTCATTAGCTCAGGAGAGGATGCAAGATGAGAATCTCTGCTATTGTGTGGGGAGACTCAGTTTCCCGGGTTTCCCCCATGGACACATGTTCTTCAGCTGGGTCTGATTTTCTCCAGACAAGCTGTCTTGGGAAGGATTTGGCCAGCCCTAAGAACCTGAAGGGAAAGGGCGGAGGGGGGTTCTCTCTCTGCCCCCGACAGCCCCGAGCTGGGTCGCTCCCTCAGACCTGGCCAGGGGCAGCCCATCCCCCGGCGCCCTTCCCCGGTGCATCCAAGGGCAGGCTCGGCGCCAGCCCCACCCCGCTCGCCACTGCCCGACCATCGTCCTCCCTCGGGGGGCCTGGGCGGGACAGGGACACGGCTGTGGGAGGCCTCCAGATCTCAGGCCTGGCACACCGTTTACCAGGCTGCTTCCTCCTCTGACGGGGGCCCAGCACACGCCCCAGGAGACTTGGCAGCCGCCCCCAGGGCTCTAGCCTCTGGAACTCGTCCCCTTGGAAGGGGCCTGGCCCAGGTGCCAGGTTCGGCTGGTCGGCCAGCCTCCTTTGGAGAAAGCAGGCAAGCCGAGCCAGGCTTGCAGTGGCCCTGGCGTGACACCTGCCACCTCAGGCAGAGGGCCTCCCGCGTGCCCTCCATGGCGGGTTTCTCCCCGGAGCCGTGGCCTGGGCACTAGGAAGGCCGGGCCTCCCCGACTCCCGGGAGGAGGGGCTAGCCCACTTGCGCCCTGGCCCCCAAAGCCTGCGGTGCCATCTGCCTGTCTCGGCATTTCTGACTCCACAGAGCCTTTCCTACACCTGGGCTGCCTGCCGTGGCAAAGTGCAGGCGTGGGGTGAGGCCATGGCTTTGTCTTTCCAGGAAAAAATGAGCCCCTGGCCGAAGCAGCAGGCCCAGGCAGAGCTTTGAGCTTGAAGCCCAGTAGGTCTGTGGCCCTCAGGGCCAGAGCCATGCTTTCAAGGCAGGGAAGCGGCCTGCAAGCTGAGTGGGAGTGGGGGAGGGGAGGGAGACAGCTGAAGCCGAGTCCAGAAGGGCGGCGATGGAAGAGCTGCAGCTGGGTCAGAGCCTGGAGGGAGGGCGGGGCCTTCACTGAGGACCCCCCCCCCCCCGAGGCCAGCCCTAGGCCCCGGCGGTCGCGCATGCGCCCTTGGCCTGTGCGGTGTGTGGGGGGTTGAACCCAAGCCCGCAGGGCTCCCGGAGCAGCCAGAGAAAGAAGGGCCCATGGAGAGGTAGGCGAGGTGGGCAGGGGGCGCCACCTTACTCTGCTCAGCTCCCTGAGGGAGAGAGAGAGAGACAGAGACAGAGAGAGAGATCCCTGACTTCTGACTCCACAGAGCCTTTCCTACATCTGGGCTGCCTGCCGTGGCAAAGTGCAGGCGTGGGGTGAGGCCATGGCTTCTCTTTCCAGGAAAAAGTGAGCCCCTGGCCGAAGCAGCAGGCCCAGGCAGAGCCTTGAGCTTGAAGCCCAGTAGGTCTGTGGCCCTCAGGGCCAGAGCAATGCTTTCAAGGCAGGGAAGCGGCCTGCAAGCTGAGTGGGAGTGGGGGAGGGGAGGGAGACAGCTGAAGCCGAGTCCAGAAGGGCGGCGATGGAAGAGCTGCAGCTGGGTAAGAGCCTGGAGGGAGGGCGGGGCCTTCACTGAGGACCCCCCACCCCTAGGGCTGGCTGAAGAGGCCAGCCCTAGGCCCCCGGCGGTCGCGCATGCGCCCTTGGCCTGTGCGGTGTGTGGGGGCTTGAACCCAAGCCCGCAGGGCTCCCGGAGCGGCCAGAGAAAGAAGGGCCCATGGAGAGGTAGGCGAGGTGGGCAGGGGGCGCCACCTTACTCTCCTCAGCTCCCTGAGGGAGAGAGAGAGAGACAGAGACAGAGAGAGAGATCCCTGACTTCTGACTCCACAGAGCCTTTCCTACATCTGGGCTGCCTGCCGTGGCAAAGTGCAGGCGTGGGGTGAGGCCATGCCTTCTCTTTCCAGGAAAAAGTGAGCCCCTGGCCGAAGCAGCAGGCCCAGGCAGAGCCTTGAGCTTGAAGCCCAGTAGGTCTGTGGCCCTCAGGGCCAGAGCCATGCTTTCAAGGCAGGGAAGCGGCCTGCAAGCTGAGTGGGAGTGGGGGAGGGGAGGGAGACAGCTGAAGCCGAGTCCAGAAGGGCGGCGATGGAAGAGCTGCAGCTGGGTCAGAGCCTGGAGGGAGGGCGGGGCCTTCACTGAGGACCCCCCCCCCCCCCGAGGCCAGCCCTAGGCCCCGGTGGTCGCGCATGCGCCCTTGGCCTGTGCGGTGTGTGGGGTGTTGAACCCAAGCCCGCAGGGCTCCCGGAGCGGCCAGAGAAAGAAGGGCCCATGGAGAGGTAGGCGAGGTGGGCAGGGGGCACCACCTTACTCTCCTCAGCTCCCTGAGGGAGAGAGACAGAGACAGAGACAGAGAGAGAGATCCCTGACCTCTGAGTCTCTGCCTCCACCGCTGGCTGGTGCCAACTCACGCGCTATCCCACTTCCAGCCATCACCCCCACGCCTGCCCCGGGGCCAGCCCCACCACAGAGAGGCCGGTTGGTTCCTGCTCACCTCTGTGCCGTCCCTTCCCGACCTGACCCCAGTGCAGGGGATAAGCTTCAGACAAGTCTTTCCATGTCCCTCTGCATGACAATAGACTTCCTCCCCTCTCCCATTCCACAGGCCCACCCGGGACATCCACCTTTGTCATTAGCTCAGGAGAGGATGCAAGATGAGAATCTCTGCTATTGTGTGGGGAGACTCAGTTTCCCGGGTTTCCCCCATGGACACATGTTCTTCAGCTGGGTCTGATTTTCTCCAGACAAGCTGTCTTGGGAAGGATTTGGCCAGCCCTAAGAACCTGAAGGGAAAGGGCGGAGGGGGGTTCTCTCTCTGCCCCCGACAGCCCCGAGCTGGGTCGGTCCCTCAGACCCGGCCAGGGGCAGCCCATCCCCCGGCGCCCTTCCCCGGGGCATCCAAGGGCAGGCTCGGCGCCAGCCCCACCCCGCTCGCCACTGCCCGACAATCGTCCTCCCTAGAGGGGCCTGGGCAGGACAGGGACCCGGGTGTGGGAGGCCTCCAGATCTCAGGCCTGGCACACCATTTACCAGGCTGCTTCCTCCTCTGACGGGGGCCCAGCACACGCCCCAGGAGACTTGGCAGCCGCCCCCAGGGCTCTATCCTCTGAAACTCGTCCCCTTGGAAGGGGCCTGGCCCAGGTGCCAGGTTCGGCTGGTCGGCCAGCCTCCTTTGGAGAAAGCAGGCAAGCCGAGCCAGGCTTGCAGTGGCCCTGGCGTGACACCTGCCACCTCAGGCAGAGGGCCTCCCGCGTGCCCTCCATGGCGGGTTTCTCCCCGGAGCCGTGGCCTGGGCACTAGGAAGGCCGGGCCTCCCCGACTCCCGGGAGGAGGGGCTAGCCCAGTTGCGCCCTGGCCCCCAAACCCTCTGGTGCCATCTGCCTGTCTCGGCACTTCTGACTCCACAGAGCCTTTCCTACATCTGGGCTGCCTGCCGTGGCAAAGTGCAGGCGTGGGGTGAGGCCATGGCTTTGTCTTTCCAGGAAAAAATGAGCCCCTGGCCGAAGCAGCAGGCCCAGGCAGAGCCTTGAGCTTGAAGCCCAGTAGGTCTGTGGCCCTCAGGGCCAGAGCAATGCTTTCAAGGCAGGGAAGCGGGCTGCAAGCTGAGTGGGAGTGGGGGAGGGGAGGGAGACAGCTGAAGCCGAGTCCAGAAGGGCGGCGATGGAAGAGCTGCAGCTGGGTCAGAGCCTGGAGGGAGGGCGGGGCCTTCACTGAGGACCCCCCCCCCTAGGCCAGCCCTAGGCCCCGGCGGTCGCGCATGCGCCCTTGGCCTGTGCGGTGTGTGGGGGGTTGAACCCAAGCCCGCAGGGCTCCCGGAGCGGCCAGAGAAAGAAGGGCCCATGGAGAGGTAGGCGAGGTGGGCAGGGGGCACCACCTTACTCTCCTCAGCTCCCTGAGGGAGAGAGACAGAGACAGAGACAGAGAGAGAGATCCCTGACCTCTGAGTCTCTGCCTCCACCGCTGGCTGGTGCCAACTCACGCGCCATCCCACTTCCAGCCATCACCCCCACGCCTGCCCCGGGGCCAGCCCCACCACAGAGAGGCCGGTTGGTTCCTGCTCACCTCTGTGCCATCCCTTCCCGACCTGACCCCAGTGCAGGGGATAAGCTTCAGACAAGTCTTTCCATGTCCCTCTGCATGACAATAGACTTCCTCCCCTCTCCCATTCCACAGGCCCACCCGGGACATCCACCTTTGTCATTAGCTCAGGAGAGGATGCAAGATGAGAATCTCTGCTATTTTGTGGGGAGACTCAGTTTCCCGGGTTTCCCCCATGGACACATGTTCTTCAGCTGGGTCTGATTTTCTCCAGACAAGCTGTCTTGGGAAGGATTTGGCCAGCCCTAAGAACCTGAAGGGAAAGGGCGGAGGGGGGTTCTCTCTCTGCCCCCGACAGCCCCGAGCTGGGTCGGTCCCTCAGACCCGGCCAGGGGCAGCCCATCCCCCGGCGCCCTTCCCCGGGGCATCCAAGGGCAGGCTCGGCGCCAGCCCCACCCCGCTCGCCACTGCCCGACCATCGTCCTCCCTAGAGGGGCCTGGGAAGGACAGGGACCCGGGTGTGGGAGGCCTCCAGATCTCAGGCCTGGCACACCGTTTACCAGGCTGCTTCCTCCTCTGACGGGGGCCCAGCACACGCCCCAGGAGACTTGGCAGCCGCCCCCAGGGCTCTATCCTCTGGAACTCGTCCCCTTGGAAGGGGCCTGGCCCAGGTGCCAGGTTCGGCTGGTCGGCCAGCCTCCTTTGGAGAAAGCAGGCAAGCCGAGCCAGGCTTGCAGTGGCCCTGGCGTGACACCTGCCACCTCAGACAGAGGGCCTCCCGCGTGCCCTCCATGGCGGGTTTCTCCCCGGAGCCGTGGCCTGGGCACTAGGAAGGCCGGGCCTCCCCGACTCCCGGGAGGAGGGGCTAGCCCAGTTGCGCCCTGGCCCCCAAACCCTCTGGTGCCATCTGCCTGTCTCGGCACTTCTGACTCCACAGAGCCTTTCCTACATCTGGGCTGCCTGCCGTGGCAAAGTGCAGGCGTGGGGTGAGGCCATGGCTTTGTCTTTCCAGGAAAAAATGAGCCCCTGGCCGAAGCAGCAGGCCCAGGCAGAGCCTTGAGCTTGAAGCCCAGTAGGTCTGTGGCCCTCAGGGCCAGAGCCATGCTTTCAAGGCAGGGAAGCGGCCTGCAAGCTGAGTGGGAGTGGGGGAGGGGAGGGAGACAGCTGAAGCCGAGTCCAGAAGGGCGGCGATGGAAGAGCTGCAGCTGGGTCAGAGCCTGGAGGGAGGGCGGGGCCTTCACTGAGGCCCCCCCCCCCCCGAGGCCAGCCCTAGGCCCCGGCGGTCGCGCATGCGCCCTTGGCCTGTGCGGTGTGTGGGGGGTTGAACCCAAGCCCAAAGGGCTACCGGAGCAGCCAGAGAAAGAAGGGCCCATGGAGAGGTAGGCGAGGTGGGCAGGGGGCGCCACCTTACTCTCCTCAGCTCCCTGAGGGAGAGAGAGAGAGACAGAGACAGAGAGAGAGATCCCTGACTTCTGACTCCACAGAGCCTTTCCTACATCTGGGCTGCCTGCCGTGGCAAAGTGCAGGCGTGGGGTGAGGCCATGCCTTCTCTTTCCAGGAAAAAGTGAGCCCCTGGCCGAAGCAGCAGGCCCAGGCAGAGCCTTGAGCTTGAAGCCCAGTAGGTCTGTGGCCCTCAGGGCCAGAGCAATGCTTTCAAGGCAGGGAAGCGGCCTGCAAGCTGAGTGGGAGTGGGGGAGGGGAGGGAGACAGCTGAAGCTGAGTCCAGAAGGGCGGCGATGGAAGAGCTGCAGCTGGGTCAGAGCCTGGAGGGAGGGCGGGGCCTTCACTGAGGACCCCGCACCCCTAGGCCTGGCTGAAGAGGCCAGCCCTAGGCCCCCGGCGGTCGCGCATGCGCCCTTGGCCTGTGCGGTGTGTGGGGGCTTGAACCCAAGCCCGCAGGGCTCCCGGAGCGGCCAGAGAAAGAAGGGCCCATGGAGAGGTAGGCGAGGTGGGCAGGGGGTGCCACCTTACTCTCCTCAGCTCCCTGAGGGAGAGAGAGAGAGACAGAGACAGAGAGAGAGATCCCTGACCTCTGAGTCTCTGCCTCCACCGCTGGCTGGTGCCAACTCACGCGCCATCCCACTTCCAGCCATCACCCCCACGCCTGCCCCGGGGCCAGCACCACCACAGAGAGGCCGGTTGGTTCCTGCTCACCTCTGTGCCGTCCCTTCCCGACCTGACCCCAGTGCAGGGGATAAGCTTCAGACAAGTCTTTCCATGTCCCTCTGCATGACAATAGACTTCCTCCCCTCTCCCATTCCACAGGCCCACCCGGGACATCCACCTTTGTCATTAGCTCAGGAGAGGATGCAAGATGAGAATCTCTGCTATTGTGTGGGGAGACTCAGTTTCCCGGGTTTCCCCCATGGACACATGTTCTTCAGCTGGGTCTGATTTTCTCCAGACAAGCTGTCTTGGGAAGGATTTGGCCAGCCCTAAGAACCTGAAGGGAAAGGGCGGAGGGGGGTTCTCTCTCTGCCCCCGACAGCCCCGAGCTGGGTCGCTCCCTCAGACCTGGCCAGGGGCAGCCCATCCCCCGGCACCCTTCCCCGGTGCATCCAAGGGCAGGCTCGGCGCCAGCCCCACCCCGCTCGCCACTGCCCGACCATCGTCCTCCCTCGGGGGGCCTGGGCGGGACAGGGACACGGCTGTGGGAGGCCTCCAGATCTCAGGCCTGGCACACCGTTTACCAGGCTGCTTCCTCCTCTGACGGGGGCCCAGCACACGCCCCAGGAGACTTGGCAGCCGCCCCCAGGGCTCTAGCCTCTGGAACTCGTCCCCTTGGAAGGGGCCTGGCCCAGGTGCCAGGTTCAGCTGGTCGGCCAGCCTCCTTTGGAGAAAGCAGGCAAGCCGAGCCAGGCTTGCAGTGGCCCTGGCGTGACACCTGCCACCTCAGGCAGAGGGCCTCCCGCGTGCCCTCCATGGCGGGTTTCTCCCCGGAGCCGTGGCCTGGGCACTAGGAAGGCCGGGCCTCCCCGACTCCCGGGAGGAGGGGCTAGCCCAGTTGCGCCCTGGCCCCCAAACCCTCTGGTGCCATCTGCCTGTCTCGGCACTTCCGACTCCACAGAGCCTTTCCTACATCTGGGCTGCCTGCCGTGGCAAAGTGCAGGCGTGGGGTGAGGCCATGGCTTCTCTTTCCAGGAAAAAGTGAGCCCCTGGCCGAAGCAGCAGGCCCAGGCAGAGCCTTGAGCTTGAAGCCCAGTAGGTCTGTGGCCCTCAGGGCCAGAGCAATGCTTTCAAGGCAGGGAAGCGGCCTGCAAGCTGAGTGGGAGTGGGGGAGGGGAGGGAGACAGCTGAAGCCGAGTCCAGAAGGGCGGCGATGGAAGAGCTGCAGCTGGGTCAGAGCCTGGAGGGAGGGCGGGGCCTTCACTGAGGACCCCCCCCCCCCCGAGGCCAGCCCTAGGCCCCAGCGGTCGTGCATGCGCCCTTGGCCTGTGTGGTGTGTGGGGGGTTGAACCCAAGCCCGCAGGGCTCCCGGAGCGGCCAGAGAAAGAAGGGCCCATGGAGAGGTAGGCGAGGTGGGCAGGGGGCGCCACCTTACTCTCCTCAGCTCCCTGAGGGAGAGAGACAGAGACAGAGACAGAGAGAGAGATCCCTGACCTCTGAGTCTCTGCCTCCACCGCTGGCTGGTGCCAACTCACGCGCCATCCCACTTCCAGCCATCACCCCCACGCCTGCCCCGGGGCCAGCCCCACCACAGAGAGGCCGGTTGGTTCCTGCTCACCTCTGTGCCGTCCCTTCCCGACCTGACCCCAGTGCAGGGGATAAGCTTCAGACAAGTCTTTCCATGTCCCTCTGCATGACAGTAGACTTCCTCCCCTCTCCCTTTCCACAGGCCCACCCGGGACATCCACCTTTGTCATTAGCTCAGGAGAGGATGCAAGATGAGAATCTCTGCTATTTTGTGGGGAGACTCAGTTTCCCGGGTTTCCCCCATGGACACATGTTCTTCAGCTGGGTCTGATTTTCTCCAGACAAGCTGTCTTGGGAAGGATTTGGCCAGCCCTAAGAACCTGAAGGGAAAGGGCGGAGGGGGGTTCTCTCTCTGCCCCCGACAGCCCCGAGCTGGGTCGGTCCCTCAGACCCGGCCAGGGGCAGCCCATCCCCCGGCGCCCTTCCCCGGGGCATCCAAGGGCAGGCTCGGCGCCAGCCCCACCCCGCTCGCCACTGCCCGACCATCGTCCTCCCTCGGGGGGCCTGGGCAGGACAGGGACCCGGCTGTGGGAGGCCTCCAGATCTCAGGCCTGGCACACCGTTTACCAGGCTGCTTCCTCCTCTGACGGGGGCCCAGCACACGCCCCAGGAGACTTGGCAGCCGCCCCCAGGGCTCTAGCCTCTGGAACTCGTCCCCTTGGAAGGGGCCTGGCCCAGGTGCCAGGTTCGGCTGGTCGGCCAGCCTCCTTTGGAGAAAGCAGGCAAGCTGAGCCAGGCTTGCAGTGGCCCTGGCGTGACACCTGCCACCTCAGGCAGAGGGCCTCCCGCGTGCCCTCCATGGCGGGTTTCTCCCCGGAGCCGTGGCCTGGGCACTAGGAAGGCCGGGCCTCCCCGACTCCCGGGAGGAGGGGCTAGCCCACTTGCGCCCTGGCCCCCAAAGCCTGCGGTGCCATCTGCCTGTCTCGGCACTTCTGACTCCACAGAGCCTTTCCTACACCTGGGCTGCCTGCCGTGGCAAAGTGCAGGCGTGGGGTGAGGCCATGGCTTTGTCTTTCCAGGAAAAAATGAGCCCCTGGCCGAAGCAGCAGGCCCAGGCAGAGCCTTGAGCTTGAAGCCCAGTAGGTCTGTGGCCCTCAGGGCCAGAGCAATGCTTTCAAGGCAGGGAAGCGGCCTGCAAGCTGAGTGGGAGTGGGGGAGGGGAGGGAGACAGCTGAAGCCGAGTCCAGAAGGGCGGCGATGGAAGAGCTGCAGCTGGGTCAGAGCCTGGAGGGAGGGCGGGGCCTTCACTGAGGACCCCCCCCCCAGGCCAGCCCTAGGCCCCGGCGGTCGCGCATGCGCCCTTGGCCTGTGCGGTGTGTGGGGGGTTGAACCCAAGCCCGCAGGGCTCCCGGAGCGGCCAGAGAAAGAAGGGCCCATGCAGAGGTAGGCGAGGTGGGCAGGGGGCACCACCTTACTCTCCTCAGCTCCCTGAGGGAGAGAGACAGAGACAGAGACAGAGAGAGAGATCCCTGACCTCTGAGTCTCTGCCTCCACCGCTGGCTGGTGCCAACTCACGCGCCATCCCACTTCCAGCCATCACCCCCACGCCTGCCCCGGGGCCAGCCCCACAACAGAGAGGCCGGTTGGTTCCTGCTCACCTCTGTGCTGTCCCTTCCCGACCTGACCCCAGTGCAGGGGATAAGCTTCAGACAAGTCTTTCCATGTCCCTCTGCATGACAGTAGACTTCCTCCCCTCTCCCTTTCCACAGGCCCACCCGGGACATCCACCTTTGTCATTAGCTCAGGAGAGGATGCAAGATGAGAATCTCTGCTATTTTGTGGGGAGACTCAGTTTCCCGGGTTTCCCCCATGGACACATGTTCTTCAGCTGGGTCTGATTTTCTCCAGACAAGCTGTCTTGGGAAGGATTTGGCCAGCCCTAAGAACCTGAAGGGAAAGGGCGGAGGGGGGTTCTCTCTCTGCCCCCGACAGCCCCGAGCTGGGTCGGTCCCTCAGACCCGGCCAGGGGCAGCCCATCCCCCGGCGCCCTTCCCCGGGGCATCCAAGGGCAGGCTCGGCGCCAGCCCCACCCCGCTCGCCACTGCCCGACCATCGTCCTCCCTAGAGGGGCCTGGGAAGGACAGGGACCCGGGTGTGGGAGGCCTCCAGATCTCAGGCCTGGCACACCGTTTACCAGGCTGCTTCCTCCTCTGACGGGGGCCCAGCACACGCCCCAGGAGACTTGGCAGCCGCCCCCAGGGCTCTATCCTCTGGAACTCGTCCCCTTGGAAGGGGCCTGGCCCAGGTGCCAGGTTCGGCTGGTCGGCCAGCCTCCTTTGGAGAAAGCAGGCAAGCCGAGCCAGGCTTGCAGTGGCCCTGGCGTGACACCTGCCACCTCAGACAGAGGGCCTCCCGCGTGCCCTCCATGGCGGGTTTCTCCCCGGAGCCGTGGCCTGGGCACTAGGAAGGCCGGGCCTCCCCGACTCCCGGGAGGAGGGGCTAGCCCAGTTGCGCCCTGGCCCCCAAACCCTCTGGTGCCATCTGCCTGTCTCGGCACTTCTGACTCCACAGAGCCTTTCCTACATCTGGGCTGCCTGCCGTGGCAAAGTGCAGGCGTGGGGTGAGGCCATGGCTTTGTCTTTCCAGGAAAAAATGAGCCCCTGGCCGAAGCAGCAGGCCCAGGCAGAGCCTTGAGCTTGAAGCCCAGTAGGTCTGTGGCCCTCAGGGCCAGAGCCATGCTTTCAAGGCAGGGAAGCGGCCTGCAAGCTGAGTGGGAGTGGGGGAGGGGAGGGAGACAGCTGAAGCCGAGTCCAGAAGGGCGGCGATGGAAGAGCTGCAGCTGGGTCAGAGCCTGGAGGGAGGGCGGGGCCTTCACTGAGGCCCCCCCCCCCCCCGAGGCCAGCCCTAGGCCCCGGCGGTCGCGCATGCGCCCTTGGCCTGTGCGGTGTGTGGGGGGTTGAACCCAAGCCCAAAGGGCTACCGGAGCAGCCAGAGAAAGAAGGGCCCATGGAGAGGTAGGCGAGGTGGGCAGGGGGCGCCACCTTACTCTCCTCAGCTCCCTGAGGGAGAGAGAGAGAGACAGAGACAGAGAGAGAGATCCCTGACTTCTGACTCCACAGAGCCTTTCCTACATCTGGGCTGCCTGCCGTGGCAAAGTGCAGGCGTGGGGTGAGGCCATGCCTTCTCTTTCCAGGAAAAAGTGAGCCCCTGGCCGAAGCAGCAGGCCCAGGCAGAGCCTTGAGCTTGAAGCCCAGTCGGTCTGTGGCCCTCAGGGCCAGAGCAATGCTTTCAAGGCAGGGAAGCGGCCTGCAAGCTGAGTGGGAGTGGGGGAGGGGAGGGAGACAGCTGAAGCTGAGTCCAGAAGGGCGGCGATGGAAGAGCTGCAGCTGGGTCAGAGCCTGGAGGGAGGGCGGGGCCTTCACTGAGGACCCCGCACCCCTAGGCCTGGCTGAAGAGGCCAGCCCTAGGCCCCCGGCGGTCGCGCATGCGCCCTTGGCCTGTGCGGTGTGTGGGGGCTTGAACCCAAGCCCGCAGGGCTCCCGGAGCGGCCAGAGAAAGAAGGGCCCATGGAGAGGTAGGCGAGGTGGGCAGGGGGTGCCACCTTACTCTCCTCAGCTCCCTGAGGGAGAGAGAGAGAGACAGAGACAGAGAGAGAGATCCCTGACCTCTGAGTCTCTGCCTCCACCGCTGGCTGGTGCCAACTCACGCGCCATCCCACTTCCAGCCATCACCCCCACGCCTGCCCCGGGGCCAGCACCACCACAGAGAGGCCGGTTGGTTCCTGCTCACCTCTGTGCCGTCCCTTCCCGACCTGACCCCAGTGCAGGGGATAAGCTTCAGACAAGTCTTTCCATGTCCCTCTGCATGACAATAGACTTCCTCCCCTCTCCCATTCCACAGGCCCACCCGGGACATCCACCTTTGTCATTAGCTCAGGAGAGGATGCAAGATGAGAATCTCTGCTATTGTGTGGGGAGACTCAGTTTCCCGGGTTTCCCCCATGGACACATGTTCTTCAGCTGGGTCTGATTTTCTCCAGACAAGCTGTCTTGGGAAGGATTTGGCCAGCCCTAAGAACCTGAAGGGAAAGGGCGGAGGGGGGTTCTCTCTCTGCCCCCGACAGCCCCGAGCTGGGTCGCTCCCTCAGACCTGGCCAGGGGCAGCCCATCCCCCGGCACCCTTCCCCGGTGCATCCAAGGGCAGGCTCGGCGCCAGCCCCACCCCGCTCGCCACTGCCCGACCATCGTCCTCCCTCGGGGGGCCTGGGCGGGACAGGGACACGGCTGTGGGAGGCCTCCAGATCTCAGGCCTGGCACACCGTTTACCAGGCTGCTTCCTCCTCTGACGGGGGCCCAGCACACGCCCCAGGAGACTTGGCAGCTGCCCCCAGGGCTCTAGCCTCTGGAACTCGTCCCCTTGGAAGGGGCCTGGCCCAGGTGCCAGGTTCGGCTGGTCGGCCAGCCTCCTTTGGAGAAAGCAGGCAAGCCGAGCCAGGCTTGCAGTGGCCCTGGCGTGACACCTGCCACCTCAGGCAGAGGGCCTCCCGCGTGCCCTCCATGGCGGGTTTCTCCCCGGAGCCGTGGCCTGGGCACTAGGAAGGCCGGGCCTCCCCGACTCCCGGGAGGAGGGGCTAGCCCAGTTGCGCCCTGGCCCCCAAACCCTCTGGTGCCATCTGCCTGTCTCGGCACTTCCGACTCCACAGAGCCTTTCCTACATCTGGGCTGCCTGCCGTGGCAAAGTGCAGGCGTGGGGTGAGGCCATGGCTTCTCTTTCCAGGAAAAAGTGAGCCCCTGGCCGAAGCAGCAGGCCCAGGCAGAGCCTTGAGCTTGAAGCCCAGTAGGTCTGTGGCCCTCAGGGCCAGAGCCATGCTTTCAAGGCAGGGAAGCGGCCTGCAAGCTGAGTGGGAGTGGGGGAGGGGAGGGAGACAGCTGAAGCCGAGTCCAGAAGGGCGGCGATGGAAGAGCTGCAGCTGGGTCAGAGCCTGGAGGGAGGGCGGGGCCTTCACTGAGGACCCCCCCCCCCCCCGAGGCCAGCCCTAGGCCCCAGCGGTCGCGCATGCGCCCTTGGCCTGTGCGGTGTGTGGGGGGTTGAACCCAAGCCCGCAGGGCTCCCGGAGCGGCCAGAGAAAGAAGGGCCCATGGAGAGGTAGGCGAGGTGGGCAGGGGGCGCCACCTTACTCTCCTCAGCTCCCTGAGGGAGAGAGACAGAGACAGAGACAGAGAGAGAGATCCCTGACCTCTGAGTCTCTGCCTCCACCGCTGGCTGGTGCCAACTCACGCGCCATCCCACTTCCAGCCATCACCCCCACGCCTGCCCCGGGGCCAGCCCCACCACAGAGAGGCCGGTTGGTTCCTGCTCACCTCTGTGCCGTCCCTTCCCGACCTGACCCCAGTGCAGGGGATAAGCTTCAGACAAGTCTTTCCATGTCCCTCTGCATGACAGTAGACTTCCTCCCCTCTCCCTTTCCACAGGCCCACCCGGGACATCCACCTTTGTCATTAGCTCAGGAGAGGATGCAAGATGAGAATCTCTGCTATTTTGTGGGGAGACTCAGTTTCCCGGGTTTCCCCCATGGACACATGTTCTTCAGCTGGGTCTGATTTTCTCCAGACAAGCTGTCTTGGGAAGGATTTGGCCAGCCCTAAGAACCTGAAGGGAAAGGGCGGAGGGGGGTTCTCTCTCTGCCCCCGACAGCCCCGAGCTGGGTCGGTCCCTCAGACCCGGCCAGGGGCAGCCCATCCCCCGGCGCCCTTCCCCGGGGCATCCAAGGGCAGGCTCGGCGCCAGCCCCACCCCGCTCGCCACTGCCCGACCATCGTCCTCCCTCGGGGGGCCTGGGCAGGACAGGGACCCGGCTGTGGGAGGCCTCCAGATCTCAGGCCTGGCACACCGTTTACCAGGCTGCTTCCTCCTCTGACGGGGGCCCAGCACACGCCCCAGGAGACTTGGCAGCCGCCCCCAGGGCTCTAGCCTCTGGAACTCGTCCCCTTGGAAGGGGCCTGGCCCAGGTGCCAGGTTCGGCTGGTCGGCCAGCCTCCTTTGGAGAAAGCAGGCAAGCTGAGCCAGGCTTGCAGTGGCCCTGGCGTGACACCTGCCACCTCAGGCAGAGGGCCTCCCGCGTGCCCTCCATGGCGGGTTTCTCCCCGGAGCCGTGGCCTGGGCACTAGGAAGGCCGGGCCTCCCCGACTCCCGGGAGGAGGGGCTAGCCCACTTGCGCCCTGGCCCCCAAAGCCTGCGGTGCCATCTGCCTGTCTCGGCACTTCTGACTCCACAGAGCCTTTCCTACACCTGGGCTGCCTGCCGTGGCAAAGTGCAGGCGTGGGGTGAGGCCATGGCTTTGTCTTTCCAGGAAAAAATGAGCCCCTGGCCGAAGCAGCAGGCCCAGGCAGAGCCTTGAGCTTGAAGCCCAGTAGGTCTGTGGCCCTCAGGGCCAGAGCAATGCTTTCAAGGCAGGGAAGCGGCCTGCAAGCTGAGTGGGAGTGGGGGAGGGGAGGGAGACAGCTGAAGCCGAGTCCAGAAGGGCGGCGATGGAAGACCTGCAGCTGGGTCAGAGCCTGGAGGGACGGCGGGGCCTTCACTGAGGACCCCCCCCCCCCGAGGCCAGCCCTAGGCCCCGGCGGTCGCGCATGCGCCCTTGGCCTGTGCGGTGTGTGGGGGGTTGAACCCAAGCCCGCAGGGCTCCCGGAGCGGCCAGAGAAAGAAGGGCCCATGGAGAGGTAAGCGAGGTGGGCAGGGGGCGCCACCTTACTCTGCTCAGCTCCCTGAGGGAGAGAGAGAGAGACAGAGACAGAGAGAGAGATCCCTGACCTCTGAGTCTCTGCCTCCACCGCTGGCTGGTGCCAACTCACGCGCCATCCCACTTCCAGCCATCACCCCCACGCCTGCCCCGGGGCCAGCCCCACCACAGAGAGGCCGGTTGGTTCCTGCTCACCTCTGTGCCGTCCCTTCCCGACCTGACCCCAGTGCAGGGGATAAGCTTCAGACAAGTCTTTCCATGTCCCTCTGCATGACAATAGACTTCCTCCCCTCTCCCATTCCACAGGCCCACCTGGGACATCCACCTTTGTCATTAGCTCAGGAGAGGATGCAAGATGAGAATCTCTGCTATTGTGTGGGGAGACTCAGTTTCCCGGGTTTCCCCCATGGACACATGTTCTTCAGCTGGGTCTGATTTTCTCCAGACAAGCTGTCTTGGGAAGGATTTGGCCAGCCCTAAGAACCTGAAGGGAAAGGGCGGAGGGGGGTTCTCTCTCTGCCCCCGACAGCCCCGAGCTGGGTCGGTCCCTCAGACCCGGCCAGGGGCAGCCCATCCCCCGGCGCCCTTCCCCGGGGCATCCAAGGGCAGGCTCGGCGCCAGCCCCACCCCGCTCGCCACTGCCCGACCATCGTCCTCCCTCGGGGGGCCTGGGCAGGACAGGGACCCGGCTGTGGGAGGCCTCCAGATCTCAGGCCTGGCACACCGTTTACCAGGCTGCTTCCTCCTCTGACGGGGGCCCAGCACACGCCCCAGGAGACTTGGCAGCCGCCCCCAGGGCTCTAGCCTCTGGAACTCGTCCCCTTGGAAGGGGCCTGGCCCAGGTGCCAGGTTCGGCTGGTCGGCCAGCCTCCTTTGGAGAAAGCAGGCAAGCCGAGCCAGGCTTGCAGTGGCCCTGGCGTGACACCTGCCACCTCAGGCAGAGGGCCTCCCGCATGCCCTCCATGGCGGGTTTCTCCCCGGAGCCGTGGCCTGGGCACTAGGAAGGCCGGGCCTCCCCGACTCCCGGGAGGAGGGGCTAGCCCACTTGCGCCCTGGCCCCCAAACCCTCTGGTGCCATCTGCCTGTCTCGGCACTTCTGACTCCACAGAGCCTTTCCTACATCTGGGCTGCCTGCCGTGGCAAAGTGCAGGCGTGGGGTGAGGCCATGGCTTTGTCTTTCCAGGAAAAAATGAGCCCCTGGCCGAAGCAGCAGGCCCAGGCAGAGCCTTGAGCTTGAAGCCCAGTAGGTCTGTGGCCCTCAGGGCCAGAGCCATGCTTTCAAGGCAGGGAAGCGGCCTGCAAGCTGAGTGGGAGTGGGGGAGGGGAGGGAGACAGCTGAAGCCGAGTCCAGAAGGGCGGCGATGGAAGAGCTGCAGCTGGGTCAGAGCCTGGAGGGAGGGCGGGGCCTTCACTGAGGACCCCCCCCCCCGAGGCCAGCCCTAGGCCCCGGCGGTCGTGCATGCGCCCTTGGCCTGTGCGGTGTGTGGGGGGTTGAACCCAAGCCCGCAGGGCTCCCGGAGCGGCCAGAGAAAGAAGGGCCCATGGAGAGGTAGGCGAGGTGGGCAGGGGGCGCCACCTTACTCTGCTCAGCTCCCTGAGGGAGAGAGACAGAGACAGAGACAGAGAGAGAGATCCCTGACCTCTGAGTCTCTGCCTCCACCGCTGGCTGGTGCCAACTCACGCGCTATCCCACTTCCAGCCATCACCCCCACGCCTGCCCCGGGGCCAGCCCCACCACAGAGAGGCCGGTTGGTTCCTGCTCACCTCTGTGCCGTCCCTTCCCGACCTGACCCCAGTGCAGGGGATAAGCTTCAGACAAGTCTTTCCATGTCCCTCTGCATGACAATAGACTTCCTCCCCTCTCCCATTCCACAGGCCCACCCGGGACATCCACCTTTGTCATTAGCTCAGGAGAGGATGCAAGATGAGAATCTCTGCTATTGTGTGGGGAGACTCAGTTTCCCGGGTTTCCCCCATGGACACATGTTCTTCAGCTGGGTCTGATTTTCTCCAGACAAGCTGTCTTGGGAAGGATTTGGCCAGCCCTAAGAACCTGAAGGGAAAGGGCGGAGGGGGGTTCTCTCTCTGCCCCCGACAGCCCCGAGCTGGGTCGGTCCCTCAGACCCGGCCAGGGGCAGCCCATCCCCCGGCGCCCTTCCCCGGGGCATCCAAGGGCAGGCTCGGCGCCAGCCCCACCCCGCTCGCCACTGCCCGACCATCGTCCTCCCTCGGGGGGCCTGGGCAGGACAGGGACCCGGCTGTGGGAGGCCTCCAGATCTCAGGCCTGGCACACCGTTTACCAGGCTGCTTCCTCCTCTGACGGGGGCCCAGCACACGCCCCAGGAGACTTGGCAGCCGCCCCCAGGGCTCTAGCCTCTGGAACTCGTCCCCTTGGAAGGGGCCTGGCCCAGGTGCCAGGTTCGGCTGGTCGGCCAGCCTCCTTTGGAGAAAGCAGGCAAGCCGAGCCAGGCTTGCAGTGGCCCTGGCGTGACACCTGCCACCTCAGGCAGAGGGCCTCCCGCGGGCCCTCCATGGCGGGTTTCTCCCCGGAGCCGTGGCCTGGGCACTAGGAAGGCCGGGCCTCCCCGACTCCCGGGAGGAGGGGCTAGCCCACTTGCGCCCTGGCCCCCAAAGCCTGCGGTGCCATCTGCCTGTCTCGGCATTTCTGACTCCACAGAGCCTTTCCTACACCTGGGCTGCCTGCCGTGGCAAAGTGCAGGCGTGGGGTGAGGCCATGGCTTTGTCTTTCCAGGAAAAAATGAGCCCCTGGCCGAAGCAGCAGGCCCAGGCAGAGCCTTGAGCTTGAAGCCCAGTAGGTCTGTGGCCCTCAGGGCCAGAGCAATGCTTTCAAGGCAGGGAAGCGGCCTGCAAGCTGAGTGGGAGTGGGGGAGGGGAGGGAGACAGCTGAAGCCGAGTCCAGAAGGGCGGCGATGGACGAGCTGCAGCTGGGTCAGAGCCTGGAGGGACGGCGGGGCCTTCACTGAGGACCCCCCCCCCCGAGGCCAGCCCTAGGCCCCGGCGGTCGCGCATGCGCCCTTGGCCTGTGCGGTGTGTGGGGGGTTGAACCCAAGCCCGCAGGGCTCCCGGAGCGGCCAGAGAAAGAAGGGCCCATGGAGAGGTAAGCGAGGTGGGCAGGGGGCGCCACCTTACTCTGCTCAGCTCCCTGAGGGAGAGAGAGAGAGACAGAGACAGAGAGAGAGATCCCTGACCTCTGAGTCTCTGCCTCCACCGCTGGCTGGTGCCAACTCACGCGCCATCCCACTTCCAGCCATCACCCCCACGCCTGCCCCGGGGCCAGCCCCACCACAGAGAGGCCGGTTGGTTCCTGCTCACCTCTGTGCCGTCCCTTCCCGACCTGACCCCAGTGCAGGGGATAAGCTTCAGACAAGTCTTTCCATGTCCCTCTGCATGACAATAGACTTCCTCCCCTCTCCCATTCCACAGGCCCACCTGGGACATCCACCTTTGTCATTAGCTCAGGAGAGGATGCAAGATGAGAATCTCTGCTATTGTGTGGGGAGACTCAGTTTCCCGGGTTTCCCCCATGGACACATGTTCTTCAGCTGGGTCTGATTTTCTCCAGACAAGCTGTCTTGGGAAGGATTTGGCCAGCCCTAAGAACCTGAAGGGAAAGGGCGGAGGGGGGTTCTCTCTCTGCCCCCGACAGCCCCGAGCTGGGTCGGTCCCTCAGACCCGGCCAGGGGCAGCCCATCCCCCGGCGCCCTTCCCCGGGGCATCCAAGGGCAGGCTCGGCGCCAGCCCCACCCCGCTCGCCACTGCCCGACCATCGTCCTCCCTCGGGGGGCCTGGGCAGGACAGGGACCCGGCTGTGGGAGGCCTCCAGATCTCAGGCCTGGCACACCGTTTACCAGGCTGCTTCCTCCTCTGACGGGGGCCCAGCACACGCCCCAGGAGACTTGGCAGCCGCCCCCAGGGCTCTAGCCTCTGGAACTCGTCCCCTTGGAAGGGGCCTGGCCCAGGTGCCAGGTTCGGCTGGTCGGCCAGCCTCCTTTGGAGAAAGCAGGCAAGCCGAGCCAGGCTTGCAGTGGCCCTGGCGTGACACCTGCCACCTCAGGCAGAGGGCCTCCCGCATGCCCTCCATGGCGGGTTTCTCCCCGGAGCCGTGGCCTGGGCACTAGGAAGGCCGGGCCTCCCCGACTCCCGGGAGGAGGGGCTAGCCCACTTGCGCCCTGGCCCCCAAACCCTCTGGTGCCATCTGCCTGTCTCGGCACTTCTGACTCCACAGAGCCTTTCCTACATCTGGGCTGCCTGCCGTGGCAAAGTGCAGGCGTGGGGTGAGGCCATGGCTTTGTCTTTCCAGGAAAAAATGAGCCCCTGGCCGAAGCAGCAGGCCCAGGCAGAGCCTTGAGCTTGAAGCCCAGTAGGTCTGTGGCCCTCAGGGCCAGAGCCATGCTTTCAAGGCAGGGAAGCGGCCTGCAAGCTGAGTGGGAGTGGGGGAGGGGAGGGAGACAGCTGAAGCCGAGTCCAGAAGGGCGGCGATGGAAGAGCTGCAGCTGGGTCAGAGCCTGGAGGGAGGGCGGGGCCTTCACTGAGGACCCCCCCCCCCGAGGCCAGCCCTAGGCCCCGGCGGTCGTGCATGCGCCCTTGGCCTGTGCGGTGTGTGGGTGGTTGAACCCAAGCCCGCAGGGCTCCCGGAGCGGCCAGAGAAAGAAGGGCCCATGGAGAGGTAGGCGAGGTGGGCAGGGGGCGCCACCTTACTCTGCTCAGCTCCCTGAGGGAGAGAGAGAGAGACAGAGACAGAGAGAGAGATCCCTGACCTCTGAGTCTCTGCCTCCACCGCTGGCTGGTGCCAACTCACGCGCCATCCCACTTCCAGCCATCACCCCCACGCCTGCCCCGGGGCCAGCCCCACCACAGAGAGGCCGGTTGGTTCCTGCTCACCTCTGTGCCGTCCCTTCCCGACCTGACCCCAGTGCAGGGGATAAGCTTCAGACAAGTCTTTCCATGTCCCTCTGCATGACAATAGACTTCCTCCCCTCTCCCATTCCACAGGCCCACCCGGGACATCCACCTTTGTCATTAGCTCAGGAGAGGATGCAAGATGAGAATCTCTGCTATTGTGTGGGGAGACTCAGTTTCCCGGGTTTCCCCCATGGACACATGTTCTTCAGCTGGGTCTGATTTTCTCCAGACAAGCTGTCTTGGGAAGGATTTGGCCAGCCCTAAGAACCTGAAGGGAAAGGGCGGAGGGGGGTTCTCTCTCTGCCCCCGACAGCCCCGAGCTGGGTCGGTCCCTCAGACCCGGCCAGGGGCAGCCCATCCCCCGGCGCCCTTCCCCGGGGCATCCAAGGGCAGGCTCGGCGCCAGCCCCACCCCGCTCGCCACTGCCCGACAATCGTCCTCCCTAGAGGGGCCTGGGCAGGACAGGGACCCGGGTGTGGGAGGCCTCCAGATCTCAGGCCTGGCACACCATTTACCAGGCTGCTTCCTCCTCTGACGGGGGCCCAGCACACGCCCCAGGAGACTTGGCAGCCGCCCCCAGGGCTCTATCCTCTGAAACTCGTCCCCTTGGAAGGGGCCTGGCCCAGGTGCCAGGTTCGGCTGGTCGGCCAGCCTCCTTTGGAGAAAGCAGGCAAGCCGAGCCAGGCTTGCAGTGGCCCTGGCGTGACACCTGCCACCTCAGGCAGAGGGCCTCCCGCGTGCCCTCCATGGCGGGTTTCTCGCCGGAGCCATGGCCTGGGCACTAGGAAGGCCGGGCCTCCCCGACTCCCGGGAGGAGGGGCTAGCCCACTTGCGCCCTGGCCCCCAAACCCTCTGGTGCCATCTGCCTGTCTCGGCACTTCTGACTCCACAGAGCCTTTCCTACATCTGGGCTGCCTGCCGTGGCAAAGTGCAGGCGTGGGGTGAGGCCATGGCTTTGTCTTTCCAGGAAAAAATGAGCCCCTGGCCGAAGCAGCAGGCCCAGGCAGAGCCTTGAGCTTGAAGCCCAGTAGGTCTGTGGCCCTCAGGGCCAGAGCAATGCTTTCAAGGCAGGGAAGCGGCCTGCAAGCTGAGTGGGAGTGGGGGAGGGGAGGGAGACAGCTGAAGCCAAGTCCAGAAGGGCGGCGATGGAAGAGCTGCAGCTGGGTCAGAGCCTGGAGGGAGGGCGGGGCCTTCACTGAGGACCCCCCCCCCCCCCCGAGGCCAGCCCTTGGCCTGTGCGGTGTGTGGGGGGTTGAACCCAAGCCCGCAGGGCTCCCGGAGCGGCCAGAGAAAGAAGGGCCCATGGAGAGGTAGGCGAGGTGGGCAGGGGGCGCCACCTTACTCTGCTCAGCTCCCTGAGGGAGAGAGAGAGAGACAGAGACAGAGAGAGAGATCCCTGACCTCTGAGTCTCTGCCTCCACCGCTGGCTGGTGCCAACTCACGCGCCATCCCACTTCCAGCCATCACCCCCACGCCTGCCCCGGGGCCAGCCCCACCACAGAGAGGCCGGTTGGTTCCTGCTCACCTCTGTGCCGTCCCTTCCCGACCTGACCCCAGTGCAGGGGATAAGCTTCAGACAAGTCTTTCCATGTCCCTCTGCATGACAATAGACTTCCTCCCCTCTCCCATTCCACAGGCCCACCCGGGACATCCAGCTTTGTCGTTAGCTCAGGAGAGGATGCAAGATGATAATCTCTGCTATTGTGTGGGGAGACTCAGTTTCCCGGGTTTCCCCCATGGACACATGTTCTTCAGCTGGGTCTGATTTTCTCCAGACAAGCTGTCTTGGGAAGGATTTGGCCAGCCCTAAGAACCTGAAGGGAAAGGGCGGAGGGGGGTTCTCTCTCTGCCCCCGACAGCCCCGAGCTGGGTCGGTCCCTCAGACCCGGCCAGGGGCAGCCCATCCCCCGGCGCCCTTCCCCGGGGCATCCAAGGGCAGGCTCGGCGCCAGCCCCACCCCGCTCGCCACTGCCCGACCATCGTCCTCCCTCGGGGGGCCTGGGCAGGACAGGGACCCGGCTGTGGGAGGCCTCCAGATCTCAGGCCTGGCACACCGTTTACCAGGCTGCTTCCTCCTCTGACGGGGGCCCAGCACACGCCCCAGGAGACTTGGCAGCCGCCCCCAGGGCTCTAGCCTCTGGAACTCGTCCCCTTGGAAGGGGCCTGGCCCAGGTGCCAGGTTCGGCTGGTCGGCCAGCCTCCTTTGGAGAAAGCAGGCAAGCCGAGCCAGGCTTGCAGTGGCCCTGGCGTGACACCTGCCACCTCAGGCAGAGGGCCTCCCGCGGGCCCTCCATGGCGGGTTTCTCCCCGGAGCCGTGGCCTGGGCACTAGGAAGGCCGGGCCTCCCCGACTCCCGGGAAGAGGGGCTAGCCCACTTGCGCCCTGGCCCCCAAAGCCTGCGGTGCCATCTGCCTGTCTCGGCATTTCTGACTCCACAGAGCCTTTCCTACACCTGGGCTGCCTGCCGTGGCAAAGTGCAGGCGTGGGGTGAGGCCATGGCTTTGTCTTTCCAGGAAAAAATGAGCCCCTGGCCGAAGCAGCAGGCCCAGGCAGAGCCTTGAGCTTGAAGCCCAGTAGGTCTGTGGCCCTCAGGGCCAGAGCAATGCTTTCAAGGCAGGGAAGCGGCCTGCAAGCTGAGTGGGAGTGGGGGAGGGGAGGGAGACAGCTGAAGCCGAGTCCAGAAGGGCGGCGATGGACGAGCTGCAGCTGGGTCAGAGCCTGGAGGGACGGCGGGGCCTTCACTGAGGACCCCCCCCCCGAGGCCAGCCCTAGGCCCCGGCGGTCGCGCATGCGCCCTTGGCCTGTGCGGTGTGTGGGGGGTTGAACCCAAGCCCGCAGGGCTCCCGGAGCGGCCAGAGAAAGAAGGGCCCATGGAGAGGTAAGCGAGGTGGGCAGGGGGCGCCACCTTACTCTGCTCAGCTCCCTGAGGGAGAGAGAGAGAGACAGAGACAGAGAGAGAGATCCCTGACCTCTGAGTCTCTGCCTCCACCGCTGGCTGGTGCCAACTCACGCGCCATCCCACTTCCAGCCATCACCCCCACGCCTGCCCCGGGGCCAGCCCCACCACAGAGAGGCCGGTTGGTTCCTGCTCACCTCTGTGCCGTCCCTTCCCGACCTGACCCCAGTGCAGGGGATAAGCTTCAGACAAGTCTTTCCATGTCCCTCTGCATGACAATAGACTTCCTCCCCTCTCCCATTCCACAGGCCCACCTGGGACATCCACCTTTGTCATTAGCTCAGGAGAGGATGCAAGATGAGAATCTCTGCTATTGTGTGGGGAGACTCAGTTTCCCGGGTTTCCCCCATGGACACATGTTCTTCAGCTGGGTCTGATTTTCTCCAGACAAGCTGTCTTGGGAAGGATTTGGCCAGCCCTAAGAACCTGAAGGGAAAGGGCGGAGGGGGGTTCTCTCTCTGCCCCCGACAGCCCCGAGCTGGGTCGGTCCCTCAGACCCGGCCAGGGGCAGCCCATCCCCCGGCGCCCTTCCCCGGGGCATCCAAGGGCAGGCTCGGCGCCAGCCCCACCCCGCTCGCCACTGCCCGACCATCGTCCTCCCTCGGGGGGCCTGGGCAGGACAGGGACCCGGCTGTGGGAGGCCTCCAGATCTCAGGCCTGGCACACCGTTTACCAGGCTGATTCCTCCTCTGACGGGGGCCCAGCACACGCCCCAGGAGACTTGGCAGCCGCCCCCAGGGCTCTAGCCTCTGGAACTCGTCCCCTTGGAAGGGGCCTGGCCCAGGTGCCAGGTTCGGCTGGTCGGCCAGCCTCCTTTGGAGAAAGCAGGCAAGCCGAGCCAGGCTTGCAGTGGCCCTGGCGTGACACCTGCCACCTCAGGCAGAGGGCCTCCCGCGTGCCCTCCATGGCGGGTTTCTCCCCGGAGCCGTGGCCTGGGCACTAGGAAGGCCGGGCCTCCCCGACTCCCGGGAGGAGGGGCTAGCCCACTTGCGCCCTGGCCCCCAAAGCCTGCGGTGCCATCTGCCTGTCTCGGCATTTCTGACTCCACAGAGCCTTTCCTACACCTGGGCTGCCTGCCGTGGCAAAGTGCAGGCGTGGGGTGAGGCCATGGCTTTGTCTTTCCAGGAAAAAATGAGCCCCTGGCCGAAGCAGCAGGCCCAGGCAGAGCCTTGAGCTTGAAGCCCAGTAGGTCTGTGGCCCTCAGGGCCAGAGCAATGCTTTCAAGGCAGGGAAGCGGCCTGCAAGCTGAGTGGGAGTGGGGGAGGGGAGGGAGACAGCTGAAGCCGAGTCCAGAAGGGCGGCGATGGAAGAGCTGCAGCTGGGTCAGAGCCTGGAGGGACGGCGGGGCCTTCACTGAGGACCCCCCCCCCCGAGGCCAGCCCTAGGCCCCGGCGGTCGCGCATGCGCCCTTGGCCTGTGCGGTGTGTGGGGGGTTGAATCCAAGCCCGCAGGGCTCCCGGAGCGGCCAGAGAAAGAAGGGCCCATGGAGAGGTAGGCGAGGTGGGCAGGGGGCGCCACCTTACTCTGCTCAGCTCCCTGAGGGAGAGAGACAGAGACAGAGACAGAGAGAGAGATCCCTGACCTCTGAGTCTCTGCCTCCACCGCTGGCTGGTGCCAACTCACGCGCCATCCCACTTCCAGCCATCACCCCCACGCCTGCCCCGGGGCCAGCCCCACCACAGAGAGGCCGGTTGGTTCCTGCTCACCTCTGTGCCGTCCCTTCCCGACCTGACCCCAGTGCAGGGGATAAGCTTCAGACAAGTCTTTCCATGTCCCTCTGCATGACAATAGACTTCCTCCCCTCTCCCATTCCACAGGCCCACCCGGGACATCCACCTTTGTCATTAGCTCAGGAGAGGATGCAAGATGAGAATCTCTGCTATTGTGTGGGGAGACTCAGTTTCCCGGGTTTCCCCCATGGACACATGTTCTTCAGCTGGGTCTGATTTTCTCCATACAAGCTGTCTTGGGAAGGATTTGGCCAGCCCTAAGAACCTGAAGGGAAAGGGCGGAGGGGGGTTCTCTCTCTGCCCCCGACAGCCCCGAGCTGGGTCGGTCCCTCAGACCCGGCCAGGGGCAGCCCATCCCCCGGCGCCCTTCCCCGGGGCATCCAAGGGCAGGCTCGGCGCCAGCCCCACCCCGCTCGCCACTGCCCGACCATCGTCCTCCCTCGGGGGGCCTGGGCAGGACAGGGACCCGGCTGTGGGAGGCCTCCAGATCTCAGGCCTGGCACACCGTTTACCAGGCTGCTTCCTCCTCTGACGGGGGCCCAGCACACGCCCCAGGAGACTTGGCAGCCGCCCCCAGGGCTCTAGCCTCTGGAACTCGTCCCCTTGGAAGGGGCCTGGCCCAGGTGCCAGGTTCGGCTGGTCGGCCAGCCTCCTTTGGAGAAAGCAGGCAAGCCGAGCCAGGCTTGCAGTGGCCCTGGCGTGACACCTGCCACCTCAGGCAGAGGGCCTCCCGCGTGCCCTCCATGGCGGGTTTCTCCCCGGAGCCGTCGCCTGGGCACTAGGAAGGCCGGGCCTCCCCGACTCCCGGGAGGAGGGGCTAGCCCACTTGCGCCCTGGCCCCCAAAGCCTGCGGTGCCATCTGCCTGTCTCGGCAGTTCTGACTCCACAGAGCCTTTCCTACACCTGGGCTGCCTGCCGTGGCAAAGTGCAGGCGTGGGGTGAGGCCATGGCTTTGTCTTTCCAGGAAAAAATGAGCCCCTGGCCGAAGCAGCAGGCCCAGGCAGAGCCTTGAGCTTGAAGCCCAGTAGGTCTGTGGCCCTCAGGGCCAGAGCAATGCTTTCAAGGCAGGGAAGCGGGCTGCAAGCTGAGTGGGAGTGGGGGAGGGGAGGGAGACAGCTGAAGCCGAGTCCAGAAGGGCGGCGATGGAAGAGCTGCAGCTGGGTCAGAGCCTGGAGGGAGGGCGGGGCCTTCACTGAGGACCCCCCCCCCCCGAGGCCAGCCCTAGGCCCCGGCGGTCGCGCATGCGCCCTTGGCCTGTGCGGTGTGTGGGGGGTTGAACCCAAGCCCGCAGGGCTCCCGGAGCGGCCAGAGAAAGAAGGGCCCATGGAGAGGTAGGCGAGGTGGGCAGGGGGCGCCACCTTACTCTGCTCAGCTCCCTGAGGGAGAGAGACAGAGACAGAGACAGAGAGAGAGATCCCTGACCTCTGAATCTCTGCCTCCACCGCTGGCTGGTGCCAACTCACGCGCCATCCCACTTCCAGCCATCACCCCCACGCCTGCCCCGGGGCCAGCCCCACCACAGAGAGGCCGGTTGGTTCCTGCTCACCTCTGTGCCGTCCCTTCCCGACCTGACCCCAGTGCAGGGGATAAGCTTCAGACAAGTCTTTCCATGTCCCTCTGCATGACAATAGACTTCCTCCCCTCTCCCATTCCACAGGCCCACCCGGGACATCCACCTTTGTCATTAGCTCAGGAGAGGATGCAAGATGAGAATCTCTGCTATTGTGTGGGGAGACTCAGTTTCCCGGGTTTCCCCCATGGACACATGTTCTTCAGCTGGGTCTGATTTTCTCCAGACAAGCTGTCTTGGGAAGGATTTGGCCAGCCCTAAGAACCTGAAGGGAAAGGGCGGAGGGGGGTTCTCTCTCTGCCCCCGACAGCCCCGAGCTGGGTCGGTCCCTCAGACCCGGCCAGGGGCAGCCCATCCCCCGGCGCCCTTCCCCGGGGCATCCAAGGGCAGGCTCGGCGCCAGCCCCACCCCGCTCGCCACTGCCCGACCATCGTCCTCCCTCGGGGGGCCTGGGCAGGACAGGGACCCGGCTGTGGGAGGCCTCCAGATCTCAGGCCTGGCACACCGTTTACCAGGCTGCTTCCTCCTCTGACGGGGGCCCAGCACACGCCCCAGGAGACTTGGCAGCCGCCCCCAGGGCTCTAGCCTCTGGAACTCGTCCCCTTGGAAGGGGCCTGGCCCAGGTGCCAGGTTCGGCTGGTCGGCCAGCCTCCTTTGGAGAAAGCAGGCAAGCCGAGCCAGGCTTGCAGTGGCCCTGGCGTGACACCTGCCACCTCAGGCAGAGGGCCTCCCGCGTGCCCTCCATGGCGGGTTTCTCCCCGGAGCCGTCGCCTGGGCACTAGGAAGGCCGGGCCTCCCCGACTCCCGGGAGGAGGGGCTAGCCCACTTGCGCCCTGGCCCCCAAAGCCTGCGGTGCCATCTGCCTGTCTCGGCAGTTCTGACTCCACAGAGCCTTTCCTACACCTGGGCTGCCTGCCGTGGCAAAGTGCAGGCGTGGGGTGAGGCCATGGCTTTGTCTTTCCAGGAAAAAATGAGCCCCTGGCCGAAGCAGCAGGCCCAGGCAGAGCCTTGAGCTTGAAGCCCAGTAGGTCTGTGGCCCTCAGGGCCAGAGCCATGCTTTCAAGGCAGGGAAGCGGGCTGCAAGCTGAGTGGGAGTGGGGGAGGGGAGGGAGACAGCTGAAGCCGAGTCCAGAAGGGCGGCGATGGAAGAGCTGCAGCTGGGTCAGAGCCTGGAGGGAGGGCGGGGCCTTCACTGAGGACCCCCCCCCCCCCCGAGGCCAGCCCTAGGCCCCGGCGGTCGCGCATGCGCCCTTGGCCTGTGCGGTGTGTGGGGGGTTGAACCCAAGCCCGCAGGGCTCCCGGAGCGGCCAGAGAAAGAAGGGCCCATGGAGAGGTAGGCGAGGTGGGCAGGGGGCGCCACCTTACTCTGCTCAGCTCCCTGAGGGAGAGAGACAGAGACAGAGACAGAGAGAGAGATCCCTGACCTCTGAGTCTCTGCCTCCACCGCTGGCTGGTGCCAACTCACGCGCCATCCCACTTCCAGCCATCACCCCCACGCCTGCCCCGGGGCCAGCCCCACCACAGAGAGGCCGGTTGGTTCCTGCTCACCTCTGTGCCGTCCCTTCCCGACCTGACCCCAGTGCAGGGGATAAGCTTCAGACAAGTCTTTCCATGTCCCTCTGCATGACAATAGACTTCCTCCCCTCTCCCATTCCACAGGCCCACCCGGGACATCCACCTTTGTCATTAGCTCAGGAGAGGATGCAAGATGAGAATCTCTGCTATTGTGTGGGGAGACTCAGTTTCCCGGGTTTCCCCCATGGACACATGTTCTTCAGCTTGGTCTGATTTTCTCCAGACAAGCTGTCTTGGGAAGGATTTGGCCAGCCCTAAGAACCTGAAGGGAAAGAGCGGAGGGGGGTTCTCTCTCTGCCCCCGACAGCCCCGAGCTGGGTCGGTCCCTCAGACCCGGCCAGGGGCAGCCCATCCCCCGGCGCCCTTCCCCGGGGCATCCAAGGGCAGGCTCGGCGCCAGCCCCACCCCGCTCGCCACTGCCCGACCATCGTCCTCCCTCGGGGGGCCTGGGCAGGACAGGGACCCGGCTGTGGGAGGCCTCCAGATCTCAGGCCTGGCACACCGTTTACCAGGCTGCTTCCTCCTCTGACGGGGGCCCAGCACACGCCCCAGGAGACTTGGCAGCCGCCCCCAGGGCTCTAGCCTCTGGAACTCGTCCCCTTGGAAGGGGCCTGGCCCAGGTGCCAGGTTCGGCTGGTCGGCCAGCCTCCTTTGGAGAAAGCAGGCAAGCCGAGCCAGGCTTGCAGTGGCCCTGGCGTGACACCTGCCACCTCAGGCAGAGGGCCTCCCGCGTGCCCTCCATGGCGGGTTTCTCCCCGGAGCCGTGGCCTGGGCACTAGGAAGGCCGGGCCTCCCCGACTCCCGGGAGGAGGGGTAGCCCACTTGCGCCCTGGCCCCCAAAGCCTGCGGTGCCATCTGCCTGTCTCGGCATTTCTGACTCCACAGAGCCTTTCCTACACCTGGGCTGCCTGCCGTGGCAAAGTGCAGGCGTGGGGTGAGGCCATGGCTTTGTCTTTCCAGGAAAAAATGAGCCCCTGGCCGAAGCAGCAGGCCCAGGCAGAGCTTTGAGCTTGAAGCCCAGTAGGTCTGTGGCCCTCAGGGCCAGAGCCATGCTTTCAAGGCAGGGAAGCGGGCTGCAAGCTGAGTGGGAGTGGGGGAGGGGAGGGAGACAGCTGAAGCCCAGTCCAGAAGGGCGGCGATGGAAGAGCTGCAGCTGGGTCAGAGCCTGGAGGGAGGGCGGGGCCTTCACTGAGGACCCCCCCCCCCAGGCCAGCCCTAGGCCCCGGCGGTCGCGCATGCGCCCTTGGCCTGTGCGGTGTGTGGGGGGTTGAACCCAAGCCCGCAGGGCTCCCGGAGCAGCCAGAGAAAGAAGGGCCCATGGAGAGGTAGGCGAGGTGGGCAGGGGGCGCCACCTTACTCTGCTCAGCTCCCTGAGGGAGAGAGAGAGAGACAGAGACAGAGAGAGAGATCCCTGACTTCTGACTCCACAGAGCCTTTCCTACATCTGGGCTGCCTGCCGTGGCAAAGTGCAGGCGTGGGGTGAGGCCATGGCTTCTCTTTCCAGGAAAAAGTGAGCCCCTGGCCGAAGCAGCAGGCCCAGGCAGAGCCTTGAGCTTGAAGCCCAGTAGGTCTGTGGCCCTCAGGGCCAGAGCAATGCTTTCAAGGCAGGGAAGCGGCCTGCAAGCTGAGTGGGAGTGGGGGAGGGGAGGGAGACAGCTGAAGCCGAGTCCAGAAGGGCGGCGATGGAAGAGCTGCAGCTGGGTCAGAGCCTGGAGGGAGGGCGGGGCCTTCACTGAGGACCCCCCACCCCTAGGGCTGGCTGAAGAGGCCAGCCCTAGGCCCCCGGCGGTCGCGCATGCGCCCTTGGCCTGTGCGGTGTGTGGGGGCTTGAACCCAAGCCCGCAGGGCTCCCGGAGCGGCCAGAGAAAGAAGGGCCCATGGAGAGGTAGGCGAGGTGGGCAGGGGGCGCCACCTTACTCTCCTCAGCTCCCTGAGGGAGAGAGAGAGAGACAGAGACAGAGAGAGAGATCCCTGACTTCTGACTCCACAGAGCCTTTCCTACATCTGGGCTGCCTGCCGTGGCAAAGTGCAGGCGTGGGGTGAGGCCATGCCTTCTCTTTCCAGGAAAAAGTGAGCCCCTGGCCGAAGCAGCAGGCCCAGGCAGAGCCTTGAGCTTGAAGCCCAGTAGGTCTGTGGCCCTCAGGGCCAGAGCCATGCTTTCAAGGCAGGGAAGCGGCCTGCAAGCTGAGTGGGAGTGGGGGAGGGGAGGGAGACAGCTGAAGCCGAGTCCAGAAGGGCGGCGATGGAAGAGCTGCAGCTGGGTCAGAGCCTGGAGGGAGGGCGGGGCCTTCACTGAGGACCCCCCCCCCCCGAGGCCAGCCCTAGGCCCCGGTGGTCGCGCATGCGCCCTTGGCCTGTGCGGTGTGTGGGGGGTTGAACCCAAGCCCGCAGGGCTCCCGGAGCGGCCAGAGAAAGAAGGGCCCATGGAGAGGTAGGCGAGGTGGGCAGGGGGCGCCACCTTACTCTGCTCAGCTCCCTGAGGGAGAGAGACAGAGACAGAGACAGAGAGAGAGATCCCTGACCTCTGAGTCTCTGCCTCCACCGCTGGCTGGTGCCAACTCACGCGCCATCCCACTTCCAGCCATCACCCCCACTCCTGCCCCTGGGCCAGCCCCACCACAGAGAGGCCGGTTGGTTCCTGCTCACCTCTGTGCCGTCCCTTGCCGACCTGACCCCAGTGCAGGGGATAAGCTTCAGACAAGTCTTTCCATGTCCCTCTGCATGACAATAGACTTCCTCCCCTCTCCCATTCCACAGGCCCACCCGGGACATCCACCTTTGTCATTAGCTCAGGAGAGGATGCAAGATGAGAATCTCTGCTATTTTGTGGGGAGACTCAGTTTCCCGGGTTTCCCCCATGGACACATGTTCTTCAGCTGGGTCTGATTTTCTCCAGACAAGCTGTCTTGGGAAGGATTTGGCCAGCCCTAAGAACCTGAAGGGAAAGGGCGGAGGGGGGTTCTCTCTCTGCCCCCGACAGCCCCGAGCTGGGTCGGTCCCTCAGACCCGGCCAGGGGCAGCCCATCCCCCGGCGCCCTTCCCCGGGGCATCCAAGGGCAGGCTCGGCGCCAGCCCCACCCCGCTCGCCACTGCCCGACCATCGTCCTCCCTCGGGGGGCCTGGGCAGGACAGGGACCCGGCTGTGGGAGGCCTCCAGATCTCAGGCCTGGCACACCGTTTACCAGGCTGCTTCCTCCTCTGACGGGGGCCCAGCACACGCCCCAGGAGACTTGGCAGCCGCCCCCAGGGCTCTAGCCTCTGGAACTCGTCCCCTTGGAAGGGGCCTGGCCCAGGTGCCAGGTTCGGCTGGTCGGCCAGCCTCCTTTGGAGAAAGCAGGCAAGCTGAGCCAGGCTTGCAGTGGCCCTGGCGTGACACCTGCCACCTCAGGCAGAGGGCCTCCCGCGTGCCCTCCATGGCGGGTTTCTCCCCGGAGCCGTGGCCTGGGCACTAGGAAGGCCGGGCCTCCCCGACTCCCGGGAGGAGGGGCTAGCCCACTTGCGCCCTGGCCCCCAAAGCCTGCGGTGCCATCTGCCTGTCTCGGCACTTCTGACTCCACAGAGCCTTTCCTACACCTGGGCTGCCTGCCGTGGCAAAGTGCAGGCGTGGGGTGAGGCCATGGCTTTGTCTTTCCAGGAAAAAATGAGCCCCTGGCCGAAGCAGCAGGCCCAGGCAGAGCCTTGAGCTTGAAGCCCAGTAGGTCTGTGGCCCTCAGGGCCAGAGCAATGCTTTCAAGGCAGGGAAGCGGCCTGCAAGCTGAGTGGGAGTGGGGGAGGGGAGGGAGACAGCTGAAGCCGAGTCCAGAAGGGCGGCGATGGAAGAGCTGCAGCTGGGTCAGAGCCTGGAGGGAGGGCGGGGCCTTCACTGAGGACCCCCCCCCCCCCGAGGCCAGCCCTAGTCCCAGGCGGTCGCGCATGCGCCCTTGGCCTGTGCGGTGTGTGGGGGGTTGAACCCAAGCCCGCAGGGCTCCCGGAGCGGCCAGAGAAAGAAGGGCCCATGGAGAGGTAGGCGAGGTGCGCAGGGGGCGCCACCTTACTCTGCTCAGCTCCCTGAGGGAGAGAGACAGAGACAGAGACAGAGAGAGAGATCCCTGACCTCTGAGTCTCTGCCTCCACCGCTGGCTGGTGCCAACTCACGCGCCATCCCACTTCCAGCCATCACCCCCACGCCTGCCCCGGGGCCAGCCCCACCACAGAGAGGCCGGTTGGTTCCTGCTCACCTCTGTGCCATCCCTTCCCGACCTGACCCCAGTGCAGGGGATAAGCTTCAGACAAGTCTTTCCATGTCCCTCTGCATGACAATAGACTTCCTCCCCTCTCCCATTCCACAGGCCCACCCGGGACATCCACCTTTGTCATTAGCTCAGGAGAGGATGCAAGATGAGAATCTCTGCTATTGTGTGGGGAGACTCAGTTTCCCGGGTTTCCCCCATGGACACATGTTCTTCAGCTGGGTCTGATTTTCTCCAGACAAGCTGTCTTGGGAAGGATTTGGCCAGCCCTAAGAACCTGAAGGGAAAGGGCGGAGGGGGGTTCTCTCTCTGCCCCCGACAGCCCCGAGCTGGGTCGGTCCCTCAGACCCGGCCAGGGGCAGCCCATCCCCCGGCGCCCTTCCCCGGGGCATCCAAGGGCAGGCTCGGCGCCAGCCCCACCCCGCTCGCCACTGCCCGACCATCGTCCTCCCTAGAGGGGCCTGGGAAGGACAGGGACCCGGGTGTGGGAGGCCTCCAGATCTCAGGCCTGGCACACCGTTTACCAGGCTGCTTCCTCCTCTGACGGGGGCCCAGCACACGCCCCAGGAGACTTGGCAGCCGCCCCCAGGGCTCTAGCCTCTGGAACTCGTCCCCTTGGAAGGGGCCTGGCCCAGGTGCCAGGTTCGGCTGGTCGGCCAGCCTCCTTTGGAGAAAGCAGGCAAGCCGAGCCAGGCTTGCAGTGGCCCTGGCGTGACACCTGCCACCTCAGGCAGAGGGCCTCCCGCGTGCCCTCCATGGCGGGTTTCTCCCCGGAGCCGTGGCCTGGGCACTAGGAAGGCCGGGCCTCCCCGACTCCCGGGAGGAGGGGCTAGCCCAGTTGCGCCCTGGCCCCCAAACCCTCTGGTGCCATCTGCCTGTCTCGGCACTTCTGACTCCACAGAGCCTTTCCTACATCTGGGCTGCCTGCCGTGGCAAAGTGCAGGCGTGGGGTGAGGCCATGGCTTTGTCTTTCCAGGAAAAAATGAGCCCCTTGCCGAAGCAGCAGGCCCAGGCAGAGCCTTGAGCTTGAAGCCCAGTAGGTCTGTGGCCCTCAGGGCCAGAGCCATGCTTTCAAGGCAGGGAAGCGGCCTGCAAGCTGAGTGGGAGTGGGGGAGGGGAGGGAGACAGCTGAAGCCGAGTCCAGAAGGGCGGCGATGGAAGAGCTGCAGCTGGGTCAGAGCCTGGAGGGAGGGCGGGGCCTTCACTGAGGCCCCCCCCCCCCCGAGGCCAGCCCTAGGCCCCGGCGGTCGCGCATGCGCCCTTGGCCTTTGCGGTGTGTGGGGGGTTGAACCCAAGCCCAAAGGGCTCCCGGAGCAGCCAGAGAAAGAAGGGCCCATGGAGAGGTAGGCGAGGTGGGCAGGGGGCGCCACCTTACTCTCCTCAGCTCCCTGAGGGAGAGAGAGAGAGACAGAGACAGAGAGAGAGATCCCTGACTTCTGACTCCACAGAGCCTTTCCTACATCTGGGCTGCCTGCCGTGGCAAAGTGCAGGCGTGGGGTGAGGCCATGCCTTCTCTTTCCAGGAAAAAGTGAGCCCCTGGCCGAAGCAGCAGGCCCAGGCAGAGCCTTGAGCTTGAAGCCCAGTAGGTCTGTGGCCCTCAGAGCCAGAGCAATGCTTTCAAGGCAGGGAAGCGGCCTGCAAGCTGAGTGGGAGTGGGGGAGGGGAGAGAGACAGCTGAAGCTGAGTCCAGAAGGGCGGCGATGGAAGAGCTGCAGCTGGGTCAGAGCCTGGAGGGAGGGCGGGGCCTTCACTGAGGACCCCGCACCCCTAGGCCTGGCTGAAGAGGCCAGCCCTAGGCCCCCGGCGGTCGCGCATGCGCCCTTGGCCTGTGCGGTGTGTGGGGGCTTGAACCCAAGCCCGCAGGGCTCCCGGAGCGGCCAGAGAAAGAAGGGCCCATGGAGAGGTAGGCGAGGTGGGCAGGGGGCGCCACCTTACTCTCCTCAGCTCCCTGAGGGAGAGAGAGAGAGACAGAGACAGAGAGAGAGATCCCTGACTTCTGACTCCACAGAGCCTTTCCTACATCTGGGCTGCCTGCCCTGGTAAAGTGCAGGCGTGGGGTGAGGCCATGCCTTCTCTTTCCAGGAAAAAGTGAGCCCCTGGCCGAAGCAGCAGGCCCAGGCAGAGCCTTGAGCTTGAAGCCCAGTAGGTCTGTGGCCCTCAGGGCCAGAGCCATGCTTTCAAGGCAGGGAAGCGGCCTGCAAGCTGAGTGGGAGTGGGGGAGGGGAGGGAGACAGCTGAAGCCGAGTCCAGAAGGGCGGCGATGGAAGAGCTGCAGCTGGGTCAGAGCCTGGAGGGAGGGCGGGGCCTTCACTGAGGACCCCCCCCCCCCGAGGCCAGCCCTAGGCCCCGGTGGTCGCGCATGCGCCCTTGGCCTGTGCGGTGTGTGGGGTGTTGAACCCAAGCCCGCAGGGCTCCCGGAGCGGCCAGAGAAAGAAGGGCCCATGGAGAGGTAGGCGAGGTGGGCAGGGGGCGCCACCTTACTCTGCTCAGCTCCCTGAGGGAGAGAGACAGAGACAGAGACAGAGAGAGAGATCCCTGACCTCTGAGTCTCTGCCTCCACCGCTGGCTGGTGCCAACTCACGCGCCATCCCACTTCCAGCCATCACCCCCACTCCTGCCCCGGGGCCAGCCCCACCACAGAGAGGCCGGTTGGTTCCTGCTCACCTCTGTGCCGTCCCTTCCCGACCTGACCCCAGTGCAGGGGATAAGCTTCAGACAAGTCTTTCCATGTCCCTCTGCATGACAATAGACTTCCTCCCCTCTCCCATTCCACAGGCCCACCCGGGACATCCACCTTTGTCATTAGCTCAGGAGAGGATGCAAGATGAGAATCTCTGCTATTGTGTGGGGAGACTCAGTTTCCCGGGTTTCCCCCATGGACACATGTTCTTCAGCTGGGTCTGATTTTCTCCAGACAAGCTGTCTTGGGAAGGATTTGGCCAGCCCTAAGAACCTGAAGGGAAAGGGCGGAGGGGGGTTCTCTCTCTGCCCCCGACAGCCCCGAGCTGGGTCGGTCCCTCAGACCCGGCCAGGGGCAGCCCATCCCCCGGCGCCCTTCCCCGGGGCATCCAAGGGCAGGCTCGGCGCCAGCCCCACCCCGCTCGCCACTGCCCGACCATCGTCCTCCCTCGGGGGGCCTGGGCAGGACAGGGACCCGGCTGTGGGAGGCCTCCAGATCTCAGGCCTGGCACACCGTTTACCAGGCTGCTTCCTCCTCTGACGGGGGCCCAGCACACGCCCCAGGAGACTTGGCAGCCGCCCCCAGGGCTCTAGCCTCTGGAACTCGTCCCCTTGGAAGGGGCCTGGCCCAGGTGCCAGGTTCGGCTGGTCGGCCAGCCTCCTTTGGAGAAAGCAGGCAAGCCGAGCCAGGCTTGCAGTGGCCCTGGCGTGACACCTGCCACCTCAGGCAGAGGGCCTCCCGCGTGCCCTCCATGGCGGGTTTCTCCCCGGAGCCGTGGCCTGGGCACTAGGAAGGCCGGGCCTCCCCGACTCCCGGGAGGAGGGGCTAGCCCAGTTGCGCCCTGGCCCCCAAACCCTCTGGTGCCATCTGCCTGTCTCGGCACTTCTGACTCCACAGAGCCTTTCCTACATCTGGGCTGCCTGCCGTGGCAAAGTGCAGGCGTGGGGTGAGGCCATGGCTTTGTCTTTCCAGGAAAAAATGAGCCCCTGGCCGAAGCAGCAGGCCCAGGCAGAGCCTTGAGCTTGAAGCCCAGTAGGTCTGTGGCCCTCAGGGCCAGAGCAATGCTTTCAAGGCAGGGAAGCGGGCTGCAAGCTGAGTGGGAGTGGGGGAGGGGAGGGAGACAGCTGAAGCCGAGTCCAGAAGGGCGGCGATGGAAGAGCTGCAGCTGGGTCAGAGCCTGGAGGGAGGGCGGGGCCTTCACTGAGGACCCCCCCCCCCCCCCCGAGGCCAGCCCTAGGCCCCGGCGGTCGCGCATGCGCCCTTGGCCTGTGCGGTGTGTGGGGGGTTGAACCCAAGCCCAAAGGGCTCCCGGAGCAGCCAGAGAAAGAAGGGCCCATGGAGAGGTAGGCGAGGTGGGCAGGGGGCGCCACCTTACTCTCCTCAGCTCCCTGAGGGAGAGAGAGAGAGACAGAGACAGAGAGAGAGATCCCTGCCTTCTGACTCCACAGAGCCTTTCCTACATCTGGGCTGCCTGCCGTGGCAAAGTGCAGGCGTGGGGTGAGGCCATGCCTTCTCTTTCCAGGAAAAAGTGAGCCCCTGGCCGAAGCAGCAGGCCCAGGCAGAGCCTTGAGCTTGAAGCCCAGTAGGTCTGTGGCCCTCAGGGCCAGAGCAATGCTTTCAAGGCAGGGAAGCGGCCTGCAAGCTGAGTGGGAGTGGGGGAGGGGAGGGAGACAGCTGAAGCTGAGTCCAGAAGGGCGGCGATGGAAGAGCTGCAGCTGGGTCAGAGCCTGGAGGGAGGGCGGGGCCTTCACTGAGGACCCCGCACCCCTAGGCCTGGCTGAAGAGGCCAGCCCTAGGCCCCCGGCGGTCGCGCATGCGCCCTTGGCCTGTGCGGTGTGTGGGGGCTTGAACCCAAGCCCGCAGGGCTCCCGGAGCGGCCAGAGAAAGAAGGGCCCATGGAGAGGTAGGCGAGGTGGGCAGGGGGTGCCACCTTACTCTCCTCAGCTCCCTGAGGGAGAGAGAGAGAGACAGAGACAGAGAGAGAGATCCCTGACCTCTGAGTCTCTGCCTCCACCGCTGGCTGGTGCCAACTCACGCGCCATCCCACTTCCAGCCATCACCCCCACGCCTGCCCCGGGGCCAGCCCCACCACAGAGAGGCCGGTTGGTTCCTGCTCACCTCTGTGCCGTCCCTTCCCGACCTGACCCCAGTGCAGGGGATAAGCTTCAGACAAGTCTTTCCATGTCCCTCTGCATGACAATAGACTTCCTCCCCTCTCCCATTCCACAGGCCCACCCGGGACATCCACCTTTGTCATTAGCTCAGGAGAGGATGCAAGATGAGAATCTCTGCTATTGTGTGGGGAGACTCAGTTTCCCGGGTTTCCCCCATGGACACATGTTCTTCAGCTGGGTCTGATTTTCTCCAGACAAGCTGTCTTGGGAAGGATTTGGCCAGCCCTAAGAACCTGAAGGGAAAGGGCGGAGGGGGGTTCTCTCTCTGCCCCCGACAGCCCCGAGCTGGGTCGCTCCCTCAGACCTGGCCAGGGGCAGCCCATCCCCCGGCGCCCTTCCCCGGTGCATCCAAGGGCAGGCTCGGCGCCAGCCCCACCCCGCTCGCCACTGCCCGACCATTGTCATCCCTCGGGGGGCCTGGGCGGGACAGGGACACGGCTGTGGGAGGCCTCCAGATCTCAGGCCTGGCACACCGTTTACCAGGCTGCTTCCTCCTCTGACGGGGGCCCAGCACACGCCCCAGGAGACTTGGCAGCCGCCCCCAGGGCTCTAGCCTCTGGAACTCGTCCCCTTGGAAGGGGCCTGGCCCAGGTGCCAGGTTCGGCTGGTCGGCCAGCCTCCTTTGGAGAAAGCAGGCAAGCCGAGCCAGGCTTGCAGTGGCCCTGGCGTGACACCTGCCACCTCAGGCAGAGGGCCTCCCGCGTGCCCTCCATGGCGGGTTTCTCCCCGGAGCCGTGGCCTGGGCACTAGGAAGGCCGGGCCTCCCCGACTCCCGGGAGGAGGGGCTAGCCCAGTTGCGCCCTGGCCCCCAAACCCTCTGGTGCCATCTGCCTGTCTCGGCACTTCTGACTCCACAGAGCCTTTCCTACATCTGGGCTGCCTGCCGTGGCAAAGTGCAGGCGTGGGGTGAGGCCATGGCTTTGTCTTTCCAGGAAAAAATGAGCCCCTTGCCGAAGCAGCAGGCCCAGGCAGAGCCTTGAGCTTGAAGCCCAGTAGGTCTGTGGCCCTCAGGGCCAGAGCCATGCTTTCAAGGCAGGGAAGCGGCCTGCAAGCTGAGTGGGAGTGGGGGAGGGGAGGGAGACAGCTGAAGCCTAGTCCAGAAGGGCGGCGATGGAAGAGCTGCAGCTGGGTCAGAGCCTGGAGGGAGGGCGGGGCCTTCACTGAGGCCCCCCCCCCCCCCCCCCGAGGCCAGCCCTAGGCCCCGGCGGTCGCGCATGCGCCCTTGGCCTGTGCGGTGTGTGGGGGGTTGAACCCAAGCCCAAAGGGCTCCCGGAGCAGCCAGAGAAAGAAGGGCCCATGGAGAGGTAGGCGAGGTGGGCAGGGGGCGCCACCTTACTCTCCTCAGCTCCCTGAGGGAGAGAGAGAGAGACAGAGACAGAGAGAGAGATCCCTGCCTTCTGACTCCACAGAGCCTTTCCTACATCTGGGCTGCCTGCCGTGGCAAAGTGCAGGCGTGGGGTGAGGCCATGCCTTCTCTTTCCAGGAAAAAGTGAGCCCCTGGCCGAAGCAGCAGGCCCAGGCAGAGCCTTGAGCTTGAAGCCCAGTAGGTCTGTGGCCCTCAGGGCCAGAGCAATGCTTTCAAGGCAGGGAAGCGGCCTGCAAGCTGAGTGGGAGTGGGGGAGGGGAGGGAGACAGCTGAAGCTGAGTCCAGAAGGGCGGCGATGGAAGAGCTGCAGCTGGGTCAGAGCCTGGAGGGAGGGCGGGGCCTTCACTGAGGACCCCGCACCCCTAGGCCTGGCTGAAGAGGCCAGCCCTAGGCCCCCGGCGGTCGCGCATGCGCCCTTGGCCTGTGCGGTGTGTGGGGGCTTGAACCCAAGCCCGCAGGGCTCCCGGAGCGGCCAGAGAAAGAAGGGCCCATGGAGAGGTAGGCGAGGTGGGCAGGGGGTGCCACCTTACTCTCCTCAGCTCCCTGAGGGAGAGAGAGAGAGACAGAGACAGAGAGAGAGATCCCTGACCTCTGAGTCTCTGCCTCCACCGCTGGCTGGTGCCAACTCACGCGCCATCCCACTTCCAGCCATCACCCCCACGCCTGCCCCGGGGCCAGCCCCACCACAGAGAGGCCGGTTGGTTCCTGCTCACCTCTGTGCCGTCCCTTCCCGACCTGACCCCAGTGCAGGGGATAAGCTTCAGACAAGTCTTTCCATGTCCCTCTGCATGACAATAGACTTCCTCCCCTCTCCCATTCCACAGGCCCACCCGGGACATCCACCTTTGTCATTAGCTCAGGAGAGGATGCAAGATGAGAATCTCTGCTATTGTGTGGGGAGACTCAGTTTCCCGGGTTTCCCCCATGGACACATGTTCTTCAGCTGGGTCTGATTTTCTCCAGACAAGCTGTCTTGGGAAGGATTTGGCCAGCCCTAAGAACCTGAAGGGAAAGGGCGGAGGGGGGTTCTCTCTCTGCCCCCGACAGCCCCGAGCTGGGTCGCTCCCTCAGACCTGGCCAGGGGCAGCCCATCCCCCGGCGCCCTTCCCCGGTGCATCCAAGGGCAGGCTCGGCGCCAGCCCCACCCCGCTCGCCACTGCCCGACCATTGTCATCCCTCGGGGGGCCTGGGCGGGACAGGGACACGGCTGTGGGAGGCCTCCAGATCTCAGGCCTGGCACACCGTTTACCAGGCTGCTTCCTCCTCTGACGGGGGCCCAGCACACGCCCCAGGAGACTTGGCAGCCGCCCCCAGGGCTCTAGCCTCTGGAACTCGTCCCCTTGGAAGGGGCCTGGCCCAGGTGCCAGGTTCGGCTGGTCGGCCAGCCTCCTTTGGAGAAAGCAGGCAAGCCGAGCCAGGCTTGCAGTGGCCCTGGCGTGACACCTGCCACCTCAGGCAGAGGGCCTCCCGCGTGCCCTCCATGGCGGGTTTCTCCCCGGAGCCGTGGCCTGGGCACTAGGAAGGCCGGGCCTCCCCGACTCCCGGGAGGAGGGGCTAGCCCAGTTGCGCCCTGGCCCCCAAACCCTCTGGTGCCATCTGCCTGTCTCGGCACTTCTGACTCCACAGAGCCTTTCCTACATCTGGGCTGCCTGCCGTGGCAAAGTGCAGGCGTGGGGTGAGGCCATGGCTTTGTCTTTCCAGGAAAAAATGAGCCCCTTGCCGAAGCAGCAGGCCCAGGCAGAGCCTTGAGCTTGAAGCCCAGTAGGTCTGTGGCCCTCAGGGCCAGAGCCATGCTTTCAAGGCAGGGAAGCGGCCTGCAAGCTGAGTGGGAGTGGGGGAGGGGAGGGAGACAGCTGAAGCCGAGTCCAGAAGGGCGGCGATGGAAGAGCTGCAGCTGGGTCAGAGCCTGGAGGGAGGGCGGGGCCTTCACTGAGGCCCCCCCCCCCCCCCGAGGCCAGCCCTAGGCCCCGGCGGTCGCGCATGCGCCCTTGGCCTGTGCGGTGTGTGGGGGGTTGAACCCAAGCCCAAAGGGCTCCCGGAGCAGCCAGAGAAAGAAGGGCCCATGGAGAGGTAGGCGAGGTGGGCAGGGGGCGCCACCTTACTCTCCTCAGCTCCCTGAGGGAGAGAGAGAGAGACAGAGACAGAGAGAGAGATCCCTGACTTCTGACTCCACAGAGCCTTTCCTACATCTGGGCTGCCTGCCGTGGCAAAGTGCAGGCGTGGGGTGAGGCCATGGCTTTGTCTTTCCAGGAAAAAATGAGCCCCTTGCCGAAGCAGCAGGCCCAGGCAGAGCCTTGAGCTTGAAGCCCAGTAGGTCTGTGGCCCTCAGGGCCAGAGCCATGCTTTCAAGGCAGGGAAGCGGCCTGCAAGCTGAGTGGGAGTGGGGGAGGGGAGGGAGACAGCTGAAGCCGAGTCCAGAAGGGCGGCGATGGAAGAGCTGCAGCTGGGTCAGAGCCTGGAGGGAGGGCGGGGCCTTCACTGAGGCCCCCCCCCCCCCCGAGGCCAGCCCTAGGCCCCGGCGGTCGCGCATGCGCCCTTGGCCTGTGCGGTGTGTGGGGGGTTGAACCCAAGCCCAAAGGGCTCCCGGAGCAGCCAGAGAAAGAAGGGCCCATGGAGAGGTAGGCGAGGTGGGCAGGGGGCGCCACCTTACTCTCCTCAGCTCCCTGAGGGAGAGAGAGAGAGACAGAGACAGAGAGAGAGATCCCTGCCTTCTGACTCCACAGAGCCTTTCCTACATCTGGGCTGCCTGCCGTGGCAAAGTGCAGGCGTGGGGTGAGGCCATGCCTTCTCTTTCCAGGAAAAAGTGAGCCCCTGGCCGAAGCAGCAGGCCCAGGCAGAGCCTTGAGCTTGAAGCCCAGTAGGTCTGTGGCCCTCAGGGCCAGAGCAATGCTTTCAAGGCAGGGAAGCGGCCTGCAAGCTGAGTGGGAGTGGGGGAGGGGAGGGAGACAGCTGAAGCTGAGTCCAGAAGGGCGGCGATGGAAGAGCTGCAGCTGGGTCAGAGCCTGGAGGGAGGGCGGGGCCTTCACTGAGGACCCCGCACCCCTAGGCCTGGCTGAAGAGGCCAGCCCTAGGCCCCCGGCGGTCGCGCATGCGCCCTTGGCCTGTGCGGTGTGTGGGGGCTTGAACCCAAGCCCGCAGGGCTCCCGGAGCGGCCAGAGAAAGAAGGGCCCATGGAGAGGTAGGCGAGGTGGGCAGGGGGTGCCACCTTACTCTCCTCAGCTCCCTGAGGGAGAGAGAGAGAGACAGAGACAGAGAGAGAGATCCCTGACCTCTGAGTCTCTGCCTCCACCGCTGGCTGGTGCCAACTCACGCGCCATCCCACTTCCAGCCATCACCCCCACGCCTGCCCCGGGGCCAGCCCCACCACAGAGAGGCCGGTTGGTTCCTGCTCACCTCTGTGCCGTCCCTTCCCGACCTGACCCCAGTGCAGGGGATAAGCTTCAGACAAGTCTTTCCATGTCCCTCTGCATGACAATAGACTTCCTCCCCTCTCCCATTCCACAGGCCCACCCGGGACATCCACCTTTGTCATTAGCTCAGGAGAGGATGCAAGATGAGAATCTCTGCTATTGTGTGGGGAGACTCAGTTTCCCGGGTTTCCCCCATGGACACATGTTCTTCAGCTGGGTCTGATTTTCTCCAGACAAGCTGTCTTGGGAAGGATTTGGCCAGCCCTAAGAACCTGAAGGGAAAGGGCGGAGGGGGGTTCTCTCTCTGCCCCCGACAGCCCCGAGCTGGGTCGCTCCCTCAGACCTGGCCAGGGGCAGCCCATCCCCCGGCGCCCTTCCCCGGTGCATCCAAGGGCAGGCTCGGCGCCAGCCCCACCCCGCTCGCCACTGCCCGACCATCGTCATCCCTCGGGGGGCCTGGGCGGGACAGGGACACGGCTGTGGGAGACCTCCAGATCTCAGGCCTGGCACACCGTTTACCAGGCTGCTTCCTCCTCTGACGGGGGCCCAGCACACGCCCCAGGAGACTTGGCAGCCGCCCCCAGGGCTCTAGCCTCTGGAACTCGTCCCCTTGGAAGGGGCCTGGCCCAGGTGCCAGGTTCGGCTGGTCGGCCAGCCTCCTTTGGAGAAAGCAGGCAAGCCGAGCCAGGCTTGCAGTGGCCCTGGCGTGACACCTGCCACCTCAGGCAGAGGGCCTCCCGCGTGCCCTCCATGGCGGGTTTCTCCCCGGAGCCGTGGCCTGGGCACTAGGAAGGCCGGGCCTCCCCGACTCCCGGGAGGAGGGGCTAGCCCAGTTGCGCCCTGGCCCCCAAACCCTCTGGTGCCATCTGCCTGTCTCGGCACTTCTGACTCCACAGAGCCTTTCCTACATCTGGGCTGCCTGCCGTGGCAAAGTGCAGGCGTGGGGTGAGGCCATGGCTTTGTCTTTCCAGGAAAAAATGAGCCCCTTGCCGAAGCAGCAGGCCCAGGCAGAGCCTTGAGCTTGAAGCCCAGTAGGTCTGTGGCCCTCAGGGCCAGAGCCATGCTTTCAAGGCAGGGAAGCGGCCTGCAAGCTGAGTGGGAGTGGGGGAGGGGAGGGAGACAGCTGAAGCCGAGTCCAGAAGGGCGGCGATGGAAGAGCTGCAGCTGGGTCAGAGCCTGGAGGGAGGGCGGGGCCTTCACTGAGGCCCCCCCCCCCCGAGGCCAGCCCTAGGCCCCGGCGGTCGCGCATGCGCCCTTGGCCTGTGCGGTGTGTGGGGGGTTGAACCCAAGCCCAAAGGGCTCCCAGAGCAGCCAGAGAAAGAAGGGCCCATGGAGAGGTAGGCGAGGTGGGCAGGGGGCGCCACCTTACTCTCCTCAGCTCCCTGAGGGAGAGAGAGAGAGACAGAGACAGAGAGAGAGATCCCTGACTTCTGACTCCACAGAGCCTTTCCTACATCTGGGCTGCCTGCCGTGGCAAAGTGCAGGCGTGGGGTGAGGCCATGCCTTCTCTTTCCAGGAAAAAGTGAGCCCCTGGCCGAAGCAGCAGGCCCAGGCAGAGCCTTGAGCTTGAAGCCCAGTAGGTCTGTGGCCCTCAGGGCCAGAGCAATGCTTTCAAGGCAGGGAAGCGGCCTGCAAGCTGAGTGGGAGTGGGGGAGGGGAGAGAGACAGCTGAAGCTGAGTCCAGAAGGGCGGCGATGGAGGAGCTGCAGCTGGGTCAGAGCCTGGAGGGAGGGCGGGGCCTTCACTGAGGACCCCGCACCCCTAGGCCTGGCTGAAGAGGCCAGCCCTAGGCCCCCGGCGGTCGCGCATGCGCCCTTGGCCTGTGCGGTGTGTGGGGGCTTGAACCCAAGCCCGCAGGGCTCCTGGAGCGGCCAGAGAAAGAAGGGCCCATGGAGAGGTAGGCGAGGTGGGCAGGGGGTGCCACCTTACTCTCCTCAGCTCCCTGAGGGAGAGAGAGAGAGACAGAGACAGAGAGAGAGATCCCTGACCTCTGAGTCTCTGCCTCCACCGCTGGCTGGTGCCAACTCACGCGCCATCCCACTTCCAGCCATCACCCCCACGCCTGCCCCGGGGCCAGCCCCACCACAGAGAGGCCGGTTGGTTCCTGCTCACCTCTGTGCCGTCCCTTCCCGACCTGACCCCAGTGCAGGGGATAAGCTTCAGACAAGTCTTTCCATGTCCCTCTGCATGACAATAGACTTCCTCCCCTCTCCCATTCCACAGGCCCACCCGGGACATCCACCTTTGTCATTAGCTCAGGAGAGGATGCAAGATGAGAATCTCTGCTATTGTGTGGGGAGACTCAGTTTCCCGGGTTTCCCCCATGGACACATGTTCTTCAGCTGGGTCTGATTTTCTCCAGACAAGCTGTCTTGGGAAGGATTTGGCCAGCCCTAAGAACCTGAAGGGAAAGGGCGGAGGGGGGTTCTCTCTCTGCCCCCGACAGCCCCGAGCTGGGTCGCTCCCTCAGACCTGGCCAGGGGCAGCCCATCCCCCGGCGCCCTTCCCCGGTGCATCCAAGGGCAGGCTCGGCGCCAGCCCCACCCCGCTCGCCACTGCCCGACCATCGTCCTCCCTCGGGGGGCCTGGGCGGGACAGGGACACGGCTGTGGGAGGCCTCCAGATCTCAGGCCTGGCACACCGTTTACCAGGCTGCTTCCTCCTCTGACGGGGGCCCAGCACACGCCCCAGGAGACTTGGCAGCCGCCCCCAGGGCTCTAGCCTCTGGAACTCGTCCCCTTGGAAGGGGCCTGGCCCAGGTGCCAGGTTCGGCTGGTCGGCCAGCCTCCTTTGGAGAAAGCAGGCAAGCCGAGCCAGGCTTGCAGTGGCCCTGGCGTGACACCTGCCACCTCAGGCAGAGGGCCTCCCGCGTGCCCTCCATGGCGGGTTTCTCCCCGGAGCCGTGGCCTGGGCACTAGGAAGGCCGGGCCTCCCCGACTCCCGGGAGGAGGGGCTAGCCCAGTTGCGCCCTGGCCCCCAAACCCTCTGGTGCCATCTGCCTGTCTCGGCACTTCTGACTCCACAGAGCCTTTCCTACATCTGGGCTGCCTGCCGTGGCAAAGTGCAGGCGTGGGGTGAGGCCATGGCTTTGTCTTTCCAGGAAAAAATGAGCCCCTGGCCGAAGCAGCAGGCCCAGGCAGAGCCTTGAGCTTGAAGCCCAGTAGGTCTGTGGCCCTCAGGGCCAGAGCCATGCTTTCAAGGCAGGGAAGCGGCCTGCAAGCTGAGTGGGAGTGGGGGAGGGGAGGGAGACAGCTGAAGCCGAGTCCAGAAGGGCGGCGATGGAAGAGCTGCAGCTGGGTCAGAGCCTGGAGGGAGGGCGGGGCCTTCACTGAGGACCCCGCACCCCTAGGCCTGGCTGAAGAGGCCAGCCCTAGGCCCCCGGCGTTCGCGCAGGCGCCCTTGGCCTGTGCGGTGTGTGGGGGCTTGAACCCAAGCCCGCAGGGCTCCCGGAGCGGCCAGAGAAAGAAGGGCCCATGGAGAGGTAGGCGAGGTGGGCAGGGGGTGCCACCTTACTCTCCTCAGCTCCCTGAGGGAGAGAGAGAGAGACAGAGACAGAGAGAGAGATCCCTGACCTCTGAGTCTCTGCCTCCACCGCTGGCTGGTGCCAACTCACGCGCCATCCCACTTCCAGCCATCACCCCCACGCCTGCCCCGGGGCCAGCCCCACCACAGAGAGGCCGGTTGGTTCCTGCTCACCTCTGTGCCGTCCCTTCCCTACCTGACCCCAGTGCAGGGGATAAGCTTCAGACAAGTCTTTCCATGTCCCTCTGCATGACAATAGACTTCCTCCCCTCTCCCATTCCACAGGCCCACCCGGGACATCCACCTTTGTCATTAGCTCAGGAGAGGATGCAAGATGAGAATCTCTGCTATTGTGTGGGGAGACTCAGTTTCCCGGGTTTCCCCCATGGACACATGTTCTTCAGCTGGGTCTGATTTTCTCCATACAAGCTGTCTTGGGAAGGATTTGGCCAGCCCTAAGAACCTGAAGGGAAAGGGCGGAGGGGGGTTCTCTCTCTGCCCCCGACAGCCCCGAGCTGGGTCGGTCCCTCAGACCTGGCCAGGGGCAGCCCATCCCCCGGCACCCTTCCCCGGTGCATCCAAGGGCAGGCTCGGCGCCAGCCCCACCCCGCTCGCCACTGCCCGACCATCGTCCTCCCTCGGGGGGCCTGGGCGGGACAGGGACACGGCTGTGGGAGGCCTCCAGATCTCAGGCCTGGCACACCGTTTACCAGGCTGCTTCCTCCTCTGACGGGGGCCCAGCACACGCCCCAGGAGACTTGGCAGCCGCCCCCAGGGCTCTAGCCTCTGGAACTCGTCCCCTTGGAAGGGGCCTGGCCCAGGTGCCAGGTTCGGCTGGTCGGCCAGCCTCCTTTGGAGAAAGCAGGCAAGCCGAGCCAGGCTTGCAGTGGCCCTGGCGTGACACCTGCCACCTCAGGCAGAGGGCCTCCCGCGTGCCCTCCATGGCGGGTTTCTCCCCGGAGCCGTGGCCTGGGCACTAGGAAGGCCGGGCCTCCCCGACTCCCGGGAGGAGGGGCTAGCCCAGTTGCGCCCTGGCCCCCAAACCCTCTGGTGCCATCTGCCTGTCTCGGCACTTCTGACTCCACAGAGCCTTTCCTACATCTGGGCTGCCTGCCGTGGCAAAGTGCAGGCGTGGGGTGAGGCCATGGCTTCTCTTTCCAGGAAAAAGTGAGCCCCTGGCCGAAGCAGCAGGCCCAGGCAGAGCCTTGAGCTTGAAGCCCAGTAGGTCTGTGGCCCTCAGGGCCAGAGCAATGCTTTCAAGGCAGGGAAGCGGCCTGCAAGCTGAGTGGGAGTGGGGGAGGGGAGGGAGACAGCTGAAGCCGAGTCCAGAAGGGCGGCGATGGAAGAGCTGCAGCTGGGTCAGAGCCTGGAGGGAGGGCGGGGCCTTCACTGAGGACCCCGCACCCCTAGGCCTGGCTGAAGAGGCCAGCCCTAGGCCCCCGGCGGTCGCGCATGCGCCCTTGGCCTGTGCGGTGTGTGGGGGCTTGAACCCAAGCCCGCAGGGCTCCTGGAGCGGCCAGAGAAAGAAGGGCCCATGGAGAGGTAGGCGAGGTGGGCAGGGGGTGCCACCTTACTCTCCTCAGCTCCCTGAGGGAGAGAGAGAGAGACAGAGACAGAGAGAGAGATCCCTGACCTCTGAGTCTCTGCCTCCACCGCTGGCTGGTGCCAACTCACGCGCCATCCCACTTCCAGCCATCACCCCCACGCCTGCCCCGGGGCCAGCCCCACCACAGAGAGGCCGGTTGGTTCCTGCTCACCTCTGTGCCGTCCCTTCCCGACCTGACCCCAGTGCAGGGGATAAGCTTCAGACAAGTCTTTCCATGTCCCTCTGCATGACAATAGACTTCCTCCCCTCTCCCATTCCACAGGCCCACCCGGGACATCCACCTTTGTCATTAGCTCAGGAGAGGATGCAAGATGAGAATCTCTGCTATTGTGTGGGGAGACTCAGTTTCCCGGGTTTCCCCCATGGACACATGTTCTTCAGCTGGGTCTGATTTTCTCCAGACAAGCTGTCTTGGGAAGGATTTGGCCAGCCCTAAGAACCTGAAGGGAAAGGGCGGAGGGGGGTTCTCTCTCTGCCCCCGACAGCCCCGAGCTGGGTCGCTCCCTCAGACCTGGCCAGGGGCAGGCCCATCCCCCGGCGCCCTTCCCCGGTGCATCCAAGGGCAGGCTCGGCGCCAGCCCCACCCCGCTCGCCACTGCCCGACCATCGTCCTCCCTCGGGGGGCCTGGGCGGGACAGGGACACGGCTGTGGGAGGCCTCCAGATCTCAGGCCTGGCACACCGTTTACCAGGCTGCTTCCTCCTCTGACGGGGGCCCAGCACACGCCCCAGGAGACTTGGCAGCCGCCCCCAGGGCTCTAGCCTCTGGAACTCGTCCCCTTGGAAGGGGCCTGGCCCAGGTGCCAGTTCGGCTGGTCGGCCAGCCTCCTTTGGAGAAAGCAGGCAAGCCGAGCCAGGCTTGCAGTGGCCCTGGCGTGACACCTGCCACCTCAGGCAGAGGGCCTCCCGCGTGCCCTCCATGGCGGGTTTCTCCCCGGAGCCGTGGCCTGGGCACTAGGAAGGCCGGGCCTCCCCGACTCCCGGGAGGAGGGGCTAGCCCAGTTGCGCCCTGGCCCCCAAAACCCTCTGGTGCCATCTGCCTGTCTCGGCACTTCTGACTCCACAGAGCCTTTCCTACATCTGGGCTGCCCTGCCGTGGCAAAGTGCAGGCGTGGGGTGAGGCCATGGCTTTGTCTTTCCAGGAAAAAATGAGCCCCTGGCCGAAGCAGCAGGCCCAGGCAGAGCCTTGAGCTTGAAGCCCAGTAGGTCTGTGGCCCTCAGGGCCCAGAGCCATGCTTTCAAGGCAGGGAAGCGGCCTGCAAGCTGAGTGGGAGTGGGGGAGGGGAGGGAGACAGCTGAAGCCGAGTCCAGAAGGGCGGCGATGGAAGAGCTGCAGCTGGGTCAGAGCCTGGAGGGAGGGCGGGGCCTTCACTGAGGACCCCGCACCCCTAGGCCTGGCTGAAGAGGCCAGCCCTAGGCCCCCGGCGTTCGCGCAGGCGCCCTTGGCCTGTGCGGTTGTGTGGGGCTTGAACCCAAGCCCGCAGGGCTCCCGGAGCGGCCAGAGAAAGAAGGGCCCATGGAGAGGTAGGCGAGGTGGGCAGGGGTGCCACCTTACTCTCCTCAGCTCCCTGAGGGAGAGAGAGAGAGACAGAGACAGAGAGAGAGATCCCTGACCTCTGAGTCTCTGCCTCCACCGCTGGCTGGTGCCAACTCACGCGCCATCCCACTTCCAGCCATCACCCCCACGCCTGCCCCGGGGCCAGCCCCACCACAGAGAGGCCGGTTGGTTCCTGCTCACCTCTGTGCCGTCCCTTCCCGACCTGACCCCAGTGCAGGGGATAAGCTTCAGACAAGTCTTTCCATGTCCCTCTGCATGACAATAGACTTCCTCCCCTCTCCCATTCCACAGGCCCACCCGGGACATCCACCTTTGTCATTAGCTCAGGAGAGGATGCAAGATGAGAATCTCTGCTATTGTGTGGGGAGTACTCAGTTTCCCGGGTTTCCCCCATGGACACATGTTCTTCAGCTGGGTCTGATTTTCTCCAGACAAGCTGTCTTGGGAAGGATTTGGCCAGCCCCTAAGAACCTGAAGGGAAAGGGCGGAGGGGGGTTCTCTCTCTGCCCCCCGACAGCCCCGAGCTGGGTCGGTCCCTCAGACCTGGCCAGGGGCAGCCCATCCCCCGGCACCCTTCCCCGGTGCATCCAAGGGCAGGCTCGGCGCCAGCCCCCACCCCGCTCGCCACTGCCCGACCATCGTCCTCCCTCGGGGGGGCCTGGGCGGGACAGGGACACGGCTGTGGGAGGCCTCCAGATCTCAGGCCTGGCACACCGTTTACCAGGCTGCTTCCTCCTCTGACGGGGGCCCAGCACACGCCCCAGGAGACTTGGCAGCCGCCCCCAGGGCTCTAGCCTCTGGAACTCGTCCCCTTGGAAGGGGCCTGGCCCAGGTGCCAGGTTCGGCTGGTCGGGCCAGCCTCCATTGGAGAAAGCAGGCAAGCCGAGCCAGGCTTGCAGTGGCCCTGGCGTGACACCTGCCACCCTCAGGCAGAGGGCCTCCCGCGTGCCCTCCATGGCGGGTTTCTCCCCGGAGCCGTGGCCTGGGCACTAGGAAGGCCGGGCCTCCCCCGACTCCCGGGAGGAGGGGCTAGCCCAGTTGCGCCCTGGCCCCCAAACCCTCTGGTGCCATCTGCCTGTCTCGGCACTTCTGACTCCACAGAGCCTTTCCTACATCTGGGCTGCCTGCCGTGGCAAAGTGCAGGCGTGGGGTGAGGCCATGGCTTCTCTTTCCAGGAAAAAGTGAGCCCCTGGCCGAAGCAGCAGGCCCAGGCAGAGCCTTGAGCTTGAAGCCCAGTAGGTCTGTGGCCCTCAGGCCAGAGCAATGCTTTCAAGGCAGGGAAGCGGCCTGCAAGCTGAGTGGGAGTGGGGGAGGGGGAGGGAGACAGCTGAAGCCGAGTCCAGAAGGGCGGCGATGGAAGAGCTGCAGCTGGGTCAGAGCCTGGAGGGAGGGCGGGGCCTTCACTGAGGACCCCCCGCCCACCCGAGGCCAGCCCTAGGCCCCAGCGGTCGCCGCATGCGCCCTTGGCCTGTGCGGTGTGTGGGGGTTGAACCCAGGCCCGAAGGGCTCCCGGAGCGGCCAGAGAAAGAAGGGCCCATGGAGAGGTAGGCGAGGTGGGCAGGGGCGCCACCTTACTCTCCTCAGCTCCCTGAGGGAGAGAGACAGAGACAGAGACAGAGAGAGAGATCCCTGACCTCTGAGTCTCTGCCTCCACCGCTGGCTGGTGCCAACTCACAGCGCCATCCCACTTCCAGCCATCACCCCACGCCTGCCCCGGGGCCAGCCCCACCACAGAGAGGCCGGTTGGTTCCTGCTCACCTCTGTGCCGTCCCTTCCCGACCTGACCCCAGTGCAGGGGATCAGCTTCAGACAAGTCTTTCCATGTCCCTCTGCATGACAGTAGACTTCCTCCCCTCTCCCTTTCCACAGGCCCACCCGGGACATCCACCTTTGTCATTAGCTCAGGAGAGGATGCAAGATGAGAATCTCTGCTATTTTGTGGGGAGACTCAGTTTCCCGGGTTTCCCCCATGGACACATGTTCTTCAGCTGGGTCTGATTTTCTCCAGACAAGCTGTCTT